>NW_010309843.1:0-32038 GCF_000700745.2 Antrostomus carolinensis | reverse complement strand
AAAAAATTGAGAACTCATATGAGAAACTCATGAGAAAAATTCTTTTCCCATAAAGACAGTCAAGCACTGGACCACGTTGCCCAAAAATGTTTTGCAGGCACCGTCCTTGGAGGTTTTCAAGGTCCCACTGGATAAATCCCTGACTAACTTGGTTTAACCTCACAGCTGACCCTACTTTGATCAGGAGATTGGACTACAGACCTCCTGACAGCATTAATTTTCCTGTGGTCCTAAAACTCCTCTTGGTTTTAGAGAACAAAACCAAGCAGAGTTCACTAGCTACTGTGTAGAATATGCTCTGTATCTAAAATTTTGGGATAGGAGGGACAAAAAAGAGTTTAATAGCCTTAACTAAATATTAGACCCCTAAGTCATGTTATTCTTTTGGTTTTTGTTCTAAATTTGTCCTCAGAATAATTTCTGTTTCAGGAGGGAAAGAAGAAAGAGCACACTAATGACCTTTATGTTTTGAAAGAGGTGAGTAAAAAGTTATTAAACTGCAGTCAGGTAAAGCTCTTTGCACAGCCAGACAGGGAAATATTTGCAGAGACTGTGAGGTGGACTTTGGGCTGGAAATGGTTTGGATTCATAAAAGTGAAAAAGCGTTTAGCTAAATATTTATCTTCTATGCCGCTTGGAGTGGTCAAGTGAAAACAGAATGTCTGTATATGACATTTGCAGACATCTCCAGATAATACTAAATATAGGCAGGATTTTGCCTTTGGGGAAAGGGGCCTTTATGCTGACACAATTCACTTCTGACTCCCACAACATCCCTAATACAAGTGCCTTACATTAACAGAATATAGGTATGAGACTTAGCTATGTGAACATAATGATTTATACAACCATACAGTATATTTTAAAATAGCACCGTGATAGTTACTGAGAATTTCAGAAATGACCAGGAAATATATCACCTCTTGAACTGGTGGATGGCACTAAAATGAGCAGGAAACAGTTTTGTTGCAGTGTAATAATATCTTAATATCTGAACCCTAATGAATGGTAGGGTTCCTTTCCTGCCCTCCCATAATCTCAGTTTCTATGGGAAATTAATTTGTATTTGTTCAATAACTATGATAATTATAAGACACAAATTACTGCATAACTTCACAATCTTGAGTCAGCAGGACTTGAGTGGCATATAGATGAAATTTTTGAAGTGATTTTGTGGGACTAAAATTAAACAAAATTCACTCAAATCCTTTAGGCCACTGAATACCTTTATACAACTAACCAAACACTGAATATCTATGGCAATGTATAGATAATGTTGACCTGCTAAATCAGCATTATTAGTTAGCATTACTACAAAAGCTAATACTGCAACTACTCTGGTGATCCGTAATCTAGAATGAATTAAATGTCTTCCGAAAATCCTGGACAGGCTGAATATTGCTGACTAGACAACAGCTCAGGGCACCCTCACAGAGGAGAATTCAACACGTCAAAGATTTTTCTTGATCTTACCCTTACTTTTTACCATTCACAGCTGAGATAGCTGATCATCTACAGAAGCACTTTGTGATGCCTGAACCTGATTCCTTGTAGATCTCCATTAGCTTTGGACCTTCTCCCAGATGCAGCCAATGCTTATGTGTGTGTCTCCTGCTGCCTGCTCAGTATTAGATTTGGGGTACTCCGTGACTCAACTGCCCACACCAAGGGGTCTAGAGCCATATGCCCTGGTGCCACCTGAAACACCCATGCAGGCTGTCAGCTCCAGTGCAGGAGCTGCAGGCTGCTTCAGAACTAGGTCCTCCTCAAAGTGGGAAGTAATTCTTATGCTCTGAAGCAGTTTTTTTCAGAATAAACCCTTCTCTGGAAGGGCCTATTATTCCCTACTGACTTTAAGAGGTACCTAGTTATTTTATACAGACCTTAACAGTGGGATTCAGTTCAAATCAACTAATTTATCTGACCACATTTATATGTCAAAAGGCCAGCTAGAGATCAGCTCAACTGTCCACTTGCCTAATACCATTTGAAATGCCCTGTGGCATCCTGTACAACCACACAGGGCTGGCAAATAAATGCTGCAGGGTCTAGGGGAGATGATACGTGCCCATTAGATCAGCAGATGGAGGTCAGGACTTATACCTGAGTGCCTGTCATGGCACAAGGAGCTCACTTTTTGCAACTAAACCAAGCCCACAGACTGGAAAGGGAGCATGGGCATCTGGCACTCACCTAGTCTACCTCCAGATGCCAAATTTTAGTCTTACCTCAACCTCAAACTAGATTCTAGCCCATATTCTTAGATGGCTGAAGTGACATGAGAGGTTAGATTCAGTTTCCTAGAGAAAGGATTTGGTGCCATTTTAAACACTATGAGTTGTCTTACATTGCTTCTACCTGCCACTGGTGATTCAATTCAAATGGCAACAAGGCATGTCAAATAACGCCAACAACCCTATGGTTATTGAATCCCCCCCAAGATGGGATCCAAGATCTTGATCTAGTAGAGTATGCAATGTTATCAAAAGAAGTAGGAGAGATTATTTGACTCATTTGTTGCTAAAAGCTGTGAGGAATAAGGGCAGAGAAGGGAAAGGGATGAAAGGAAGGATTTATATTCTCAAACATTATCTTGTAAGCTTTGAGTAAGCATTCAGAATTTTCAGTGTTTATTTGCAACAAACACCCAAAGCCACATAGATATACCTTGAAATTCCCTTTGTTGACAATCTTCATTTTCCTCTTTGAACTTCAAAATGACTGTTAACTACAAGATAGATCTAGTAGTGTCAACAGTGTACAGTTATTCCACCTGAAGTTATCAGTAGGAAAGGTCTGCTGCTCAACAAGACAGCCTGTACACAATATTTTAGAAAGACAATATTTTTTTTACTCATATGCTGGCTTGTTATTGATAATGGTATAGTGATATTGGTAACTATCAAAAGAAAGAGGAATGAAAACAATCCTTTTTAGCAGAAAAATGGTTAACAATTTATACTTTAAGATAGGTCTGGTTTATCCCTCATTCTGATATTCCTTTGTGGATGTGCTGTATCTGCTGTAGTTGATTAACTGACAGTAAATCTAATTATGCAATACTTACAATGTCTAGTTTACCTTTACTTTCAGCTAATTGGTCAATTAGCTTGATTTGGGGAATAATCAGTTTACAGTGCTGAACACACAATTAGGACTTGGCAAAGAGAGGAAAAAAGTACTGAGCAAATGGTGGTATACAGATTTATTTGTAGCATTTCTTCTGAAGAAACACTGTAGTGACACCTATTATATTTGAATCTTTAATTATCAAATAACAAACTAAGTTCTCAATACCTTAAAAACTTACTAACCCCCTGCACCCCGCTTTCCATGTAGGTGATGGATAAATGATACACGTGAATTTTAATCAGGTATATAAGCCAAGCCTATGCCATTTTTTCATCTGTGAAACAGTCTGAAGCACTGCAGAGTTCACCTACCATTTTTACACTACAAAGCAAACCTACAGGGTACTTGAAAGTAGCTGAATGTTCAGTGAGTACAAGGCCATTAACAGAATAGGTTTTCCAGTTTATTTGATTGCACACTAAGCATACCCAGAGTTCCTACAAAATGCTGCTACTAGACAAGTTCCTATTATGATCATCAACAAGAGCTCAATTTTCTGCATTTTTCAAAATTTAGCTCAGTATAAATCCAGGGCAATTGAATATTTTTCTTGTTTCTACAATGCAGTTTTCCTCTACTGCACTCCTTGCAGAATGAGGAACTGTAATTCCAACCTTTTAAGTTCAGGCAAATATTGTTGCGTGTGGCTGAAAACCTCTCACTGTCTGAAGATGTGTAATCAATGACTATTTTAGTGGTTGATTTTACTCCTGTTTACACTCCACTTTAGGGCATGGCTAGTTGTTGTATACATCATCATCATCATTATCTTTATATTTGATAATTAAGAAATCAGTCATTTCACCAATGAATTAGCAATCAGTTTTTGCACAGACATCTATTTTTTATTATCTACCTGCTGGATAACAACTTTGTAGAACTGCACTTAGGTAAAATAAAGAAACTCTGTGTTAAGAGAAATATTTGAAGAGATCTTGATATTAATTCTCTGGATGCTTCAAGCAAGTTTCTGGTGCTGTTTTAAGCTGATGACTGATTTCAGGAAATAGATAAAAAACCCCTTTTCCTTCTCTGAATAATATTCACTCAATCCAGACCAGAAGCACCACCAAGCACTGGAGGCAGCTTGCCTTTCCTGAACAGTACATATTACATGCCATCTTAGTGGCTGGATAGATAAACTGCTCTGTTTTGGCAGCTATAGAGTTCCTACAGCCTGGCCGGCAAAACATAAAGTAGTCTGTCCTGTGTTATGTGAGAAGTGCGTAGTCTTTTTAAAACAGTGTTTGGACAGACAAGCACCAGAAGTATATAGCTAATGCTCTGTTTCAATCATATCAGTAATTTGAGACAATTATACCATGAGCTGTGTATCATCAATTGTGTTATCTGTTGCAGTAAAATTTGATTTAAAAACTGCACTCGGATTACCAGTCTTTGCTGCAGGTTTTGTGCTGTTTACTTAAATGCTGCTTTATTTATTTATTTATTTATTAATTTATGAATGGTTTGAAAATTTCATTCTAATAACAAACCACTTGAACTTCAAAAGCCTGCCTCCCTAATGGCTTGACTGAACCCTTTTTAAATAAGTACGAGTTTTTCTAATCCTTTCAATTGGATTTGGATTTGATCATAAGTTAGGGTATATGGTTTATTTTGTTCTTGTTAATATGTTAATACTATTTTAAGAAATGTATATGATCAGTATTAACTCTTATGAATTCAGCAATAAAGACTAATTTTCATACAAGTCATTCCATGCAGGATAAAGGGCAATGTTCTCCTGTCAACTTATTCCTTAATGACAACTATTATTCTCCTACAAAGGACCTTTTCACTTGACAGAAGTAACTGCTTCTTTTTCATTTTGTAACATCCAAAGATGAAAAAGAAGACTGTGTTCTTTATCAGCCTTTCCAATGTGAACATGATTACTACCACCTTTTTTATTTGTACAGATAATCAAGATGTAAATGTAGATATCAATTGTATCTAATCAAAATTCCTATATTTTTCTTACAAATGATCGCAACTTTGCTGTCCTCTACAAAATGATATATTATTAGTTTTTACATTTTATAGGAATGTTTTGCTAGGTGCTGACAGTCAGTGTATTAAGTGTCATTCAGAAGTACACAGAATAAAAAGACACTCCTCAGTCTCAGACAACATAGATAAATTCGTAAGTAAGTCTGCAAGACTGGTGGTGATCTCAGTGCACCTAATTCTTCTCAACTGAGGATTTGGAAATACTTTAAGATATGGTGTGCTATAAGGTATGCTTTCTTATTATTTTCTACATAAATAAACAAAAATGGTAGCACACAAAATAAAGGAAAATAACACTGCACTACTTCATGGTGGCTGATGTGCCTTGGGAGCTGAGCACAGTCAATTCTGAAATAAATCTTCCAGTTATCATGATTTAATGGGCATCATTTCAGTTTAAAGACCAGCTTTGGTGCATGCAAACAAAATATCTTTCATGAAATCTACATGTGAAGAGTGACCCCACCTACTCACTAAAGAAAAACTACATGGAAAGAATTATTCTAGCTCCACCCCCATCCCTGATGGAAACACAAAAACCTATACCACCTCTTTTGCATCTTGTGCATGATGAACATTTGGTCTAAGGGGTGCGGTTAAGTCTACTACAAAAGAACAATCCTTCTCAAACTATGTGTATGGTAGACATAAATTATAACAGATTCGCTTCTGCTGTGTCAAATTGCTTGCTAAGGTAGGCCTAAGAAAATACTTCTATTCTACAATTACCTACTTTCTGAGTAGTGAAATGTCTTCTAGAATTTGATATTTCTTCCATAAGAAATAAGGAACTGAAATGAACTGTAGGAAAATGTATTTAATGAACTCAAAACAAGCTTCAGTTTATAGTTCCTTAAAAAAAATGGTTGAGAGTTCACAGCTGAAATGGGTTTATATTCTATGCAAACTTTTCTGCTTCTCTCAATTTTTAGTACAATGTTGTTAAGACTTACATTTTGAAACAACATGTGGAATCACCGAAGATGTGAGTAAAATGTAAAACTCTCTATCACCTGACTGAATTACTGTTGAAGCTATAGGCAAGTATTTCAGGTTCCCTGTCTCCAGTACGGTTGCAAAGTTTTTTTTGACTACATGAAGAATAGAAAACCCTGCTGTGAAGCTACTACTAGAAAAGGCATTCTGTATTCTCCACTCAGTTGTCAGCAGTGTAATGCATTTGAAGTATAGCCACTGTCTAAGGAGACAACAAAAATGGATTTAGGAATGTGAGTTTTATAAAATTATACTGTATCATCAGTACTTCATCACTGTCATAAACACTGGACAGAATGATTTTGCAATAATTAAAGCCATATTTTTAGTGAACATATACAGATACTCCAGTTTGAAACCTGCTACCACAGCTTTGACTCATGGCTATTATTACTGCTTTCCTTTCCTACTCTGTGTGAGACAACAGCAAATCTGCAGTTCCATATCTTATTTTAAATTACAAAGTAAGGTTTTCCTGTATTAAAAGTTGTAGCAGTTTAACTTAAATTACTTGAAAAAATAGCTTAGGTATGCACGCGCAATGCCTGTATGGATACATGTATTTAAGTTTCAGACTAGTTTATATAAATTAATTTTAAATAAAGAACTGAGCTAGTAGACCTTAATATCTGTCATGTTGTGACTAGATTAAGAATATCCGTGAGAGCACTATCTTGTTTGAAGTCATGGCATAAAGTCAAACCTTTATTTAGATTGACTCAAATCCAGATAGAGATGAGGAGTTGAAGTTATAACAGCTTTTCTATGTCTCTGACACATTTTCACGCAGACCTAACATTAACCACATATACTGAAAAACTGCCAGATTTTGTAAAGCAGTGTCAATTTGAAACTACAAACATGATTTCTAGCTCCTACCAGAAACCAAACTACACCCAATATGCACAAAGGGTAAAGAAGGAGATGTGCCATGCTTTGAAGACCACAAAATAATTTGCAATGTTCTTGCATGTGGTCATGTTCTTGTTACATGGTCCTGGGCTTGTGTTCCTTGAACTGGGCACTCAGACCAGAGTTTCTCTTGCCTGTAAGTTGTTTTCCCTCTCCCTGCATCAAATGCTAAAGCTGGTCTTCTGACCAGAAGCCTAATGTGCTTCTATTAATTTCTCTGTTAGTGCTGGGAATTGCTATGAAAGAAGCATTCAGAGTCTGCCTATTTCAAAGGAGAAAGATGCACATTTCCTATTTCTCCAGAATGATCTGGGAAGAAATCAATGAAAGTTGGGGGGTTTTTTGCCTTCCAGAGATATTGTTTGTAAGAAGAGAATGATACAGCTTATTTTAGGTATTTATCCAGAAGTTCAGAGTTGAAGAAAACCACCTTTGAGTTGAAAACTCAAGTCACTTGTTATCTAATTTGCTCTAAGCTAATTGGTCGCAGTTAAAATAAGTTTTCCATTACTTCTTCATCCAGTACTGTTTCCAGAGTTACTTGCTAATCTAATTGACAACAGCATAATGACTACAATAATCACCACATTTCACTCACCATGTTTCAACAGTTCAATTTTTATTTCGCGCTTCCCTTTTTCCCCTTGGGCTTATCTATTTTTTGACATGGGAACATCTGTGGTCTTCAATTTTTCTTGAAGAGACAATCTTCAATATTCATCAAGGTACAACAATATGTCATATCTTTCAATCCACCAACATCATTCCTTGTTTCGGCTGCTGAAAATAAACTCTTTAATGATCCAGTTATTACTGGCTTGCAATATATAGTCAGTCACTTCAGCGAAGCAAGGATCTTTCCACCAAGCTTAAAGTAGCTTGACACAGACATCTTAATCAGGTGTGCCCTTCGCAGTTCTAATTGTTAGCTATCTAAAAGTAATAGGTAAGTTCAAAATGCATTAGGCATAATTTAAAAGGGAGCTCAGCACCTTAAAGAGTCAGGCTATATGCTGCCTTATTTTTATTATTTAATATTGCCATTAAGTAACAAAAAGAAAAAAAAATGGAGGTAACATTGAAAGAAGCAGTCACAAGATCTAGGTCATGCCTATTACAGATTAGTTGGGTCTTCTGTTTTCTTTCAGGTCAAGAAGCCTGCCAAAGAAAGAGAATGTTACCTGGGCTTTTGGTGACTATAATCAACTGGATCAATTAACTTTTCAAGCTGCAAGCCAAAAGAAGAAATTCCTATTTAAGCTCAAATAGATATTTCTTTTCCTGTTTTATACAGGCTTGGGCTCTATTTTGGCTTTTGTACCCCTCCCTATTTCCATGAGTTTTTGAGGCAAAGCCTCCTAAGTCTGGTGCATGGTTTTATATATTCAACTTAGCTTTCTTTTTCCATTTAAGACATCAGACTACAAGGGAAACAGAAGATCACTGCGATTTTTCAGACAAGGATGTCAGTTATGTGCATTGCTTCCAACTTCCTCACTATCTGGTATTGAAAGTGAGTCTGTGTCATAGCAGGTTTCATTTCAGATAATAAGGGAAGTTAATAATTAACTGGTGCTCCTGGATTCACTGTATCCAACCTTTGTTAAGCAGCAGTTTCCTGTATATTAATAGATTTGAAATTATTCAGGAAATTGCTTGAAAATGACAGTCACTGAACATTATTTTAATGTCAAAAGACTCAAATTATTTTGTTGGAGTCATCCAGAACACAGAGGTCAATGCTGCACTACTTTATGGTGGCTGATGTGCCTTGGGAGCTGAGCACAGTCAACTCCAGTCTGAAATAACTTATAACAGGCAAAGATAAAATGGACCACAGCAAGAAAATCTTTAAAAAACCTATAATAATATCATGTTAGCATATCTTAAATGTTCTTTCAAATTCTGTACAGGTTCAAATGTAGTAGAGTGATCTGACTGCTATATTTAAGACCATACTTAAATCAGCTGATGGAAAGGATTCCTCTCTTTCATATGAAGCAGGCTTTTCTGTATTTCTGAGTATTCATGAGTCCTCTTCATGTCCTACCATAAAGTGGAAAAAAAAGTGATTAGCCATCAGAATAAATTATTGAGTGATACCAATAATAACAAAAATGGCAGAATGCCTATTCCCACAGATTTATGTAAAATGCAGCTTATATTTCAAATTTCCTATTCATAGTAGCTGAGAAACCAGTTTGTCAATTTCAGTATTAGTTTTAATTGTGCTATATAAATTAACCACTAATTAACTCTGAAGAAGTAGTAAATGTAACAGTCTAATTTAGCGACATGTGGATTTCATGTTCTGAAAATCCTATCCCATTGTGACTGCTTTGCAATGAAAAATAACATAAATAGGAACTCAAACAGTGAATTCGTAGACATACCCAACTGTCCAAGCAGTATCACACATATTTCAAATCACTTTTCCTAGACTGGAAGAGAAACCACCAGCTTATATGGAATAAGAAGCATATGCTTGTAGAATTATATTTGACAAGGTAAAATCTATTGTACTTTCATTTATACTTATTAAAAGTGCCTTTCAAAATTTTTGACTTTACATAGATGATATCAGAGAAAGCTTCTGTTATGCAGCGTATTATTCTGAGTTACCTGGACATAGAATTTGGGATGTGTGCATAGTTCAGCCTACATAATTTAAATGTAATAGTCAAATTGCTGTCTTGAAAGTTTTTATCACTTCAGCAGATCACTTTCAACAGTACAGTTGCAGCTGGATGATCAGTACAAAGACATTATCATCAGCCTGAAACACAAACATGCAGAATCCCATAGGGTTGTGTGACAGGTAGTAATTTACTTATGGAACTGGGCAGTCTTCCTAAACCTGAGACACAGATCCTAAATCCTGGCAATCCACAGGACATTATGTGATTTTTACCTAGACTCATTGCTTTGCTCACAAGTGAAAGAGTTTTCTTAATCTGTTTTTTATTAGCCTTAAGTTTGCTCTCAGAATAGGAAGTAAGTAAGAATGCAGTTGCCCCTTCTATGAAACATTAAAACACTACTTAGCTTTGTCTGAAATTCTGCCTAGCTTTGGAAATTCATTTTGAATAGCCTGTAATTAAATAAAAAGTTTTTGTTGCAATGTGATACCATGGTACATTTACATACCATTGTTTTACATATTATTTATAACGTTCTGTGGTAATCAATTTGAATTCTGCATTTTTCTTTGCTCTCTTCCCAGTTGTTTTTCATGTTTAAAAATAAGTGGCGTGTATACATCTCAAAACAGCTGCTGAACTTATGAAGACCAGGGCTACTACAATTGTAGCATCTTTTCATTCCAAGCAGATACTGTACACAGAGTAAAAGGAAAACAGATTAAGTTATTGGAACATGTGCAAAAGATTTGTTCTACCCAGCATCTGTACCAGTACAAAAAAACTCACACTCGCCTAGATTTACAATTGGTGAATACTGGAATAAAAGATCAGAATTAATCTATCTTTAACAATTTCTTTGTAGCATGACTTTGGGCGTTCAGTTTGCCTGATTTCTTAAGCAACTGTTTTAAATGCTACTTTTTTTGTATCAACTGCTGCTCACAGACCTGAGTGATCTCAACAGGACTGAAGCAGCATGCCTAATAGCCAAAAGGATTCTTAGCAGGGACACCTGTACCAGTGACTCACCATAGGATCCCTCGGGCAAGCTACTTCTGTTCAAGTTTACCCAGGTGGAAGAGTGAGCAGAAGAAGAAGAGGGAGAAGGACCTCAATTAAATTCTGCATCTGAACCGAGCATTCAGACTATATATCACAAATACAAATATCTGCCCTTTTTTTTTTTTAGCCTCCAAATAGAACAATACAACCAAATACAATCTGTTTAAGTTGTTCCATTTGAGAATGGGCTTTATTGTACGCTTTCCATACCTTTCCGCCACGTTTTTTTCAGCCAGAGGGATTTGGAAGAAAACTGTCTCTACATGGCAATCTCAGAAAAAATACTTCTGCTTCAATTTCTCAGGAACTGCAATGTTCCTTTAAGTCACTGAAGCATTCACAAGGCAGAATTTACATGGCAAACAGGATTTGATCTTTCAAAGTCAATATAAAAATAGTACCATAAAATAGGTCTTGTATAAGAGACTGTAATTACTGGCCTGGGACAATATACTTCAAGATGCAATGAAGGCTAGGCCAAGATTCTTATTAAAAGTTGATGTTGGTAGTTCATGGTCAGAATTCACATGTCCGTGTCACATTTCAGATATGTAAACATTGTATATTTTGTATCAAAGGGAAATATCCAACAAAGCAGAAAGCAATAAAAATCCCTGAGAATTCCATCTGAATATACTATAGTCCTGTATCTTATATAGTATTTGAGGGAGATACAATTTCTGTATAATTTCTGATTAGCATATATGCTCTAACACTGGCCAGAAGGCTTAATCCAAATTAGAGACTGATGCAAAACACTGATAAATGCGTGTTGCCAAAAAAAAAAAGAAGTGAAAAAAACCCCAAAGTGAAACTTTTTACTTTTTAAGTAAAGGAAATGCAACAAAAGACCAAATTAAGTAGGCAATTTTCTCCAAGGTGCTGAATGTTCACTGCATTTTACTGAAACTGTATTAGAAAAACAATTTATACTCTTAGTTTTCAGTATATCAGTAACTATGTGACCTTACATGGCTGAATGCTGTATAGTAATGTGGTTATGCTCAGCTTGCTGTACAAACGTTCTTTCAAACATCTGCTTCTCCGTACAGGAGGAAAGATGATTATAAACTTATAGCAAACACATATAAAATGTCAGATATAATTAGTTAAGATACACAGCCTCTGCTCAAACCCCAGTAAGAGCTATGTGAAAGGTAAAGAAAGTAATCTTTCTTCTTTGGACACAACTGACTACATTATTTGCATCTTCAAATGCTTACAGATGTTCTTACTGAGCAGTACTACTCACATCAGTTGATAGAGACAAAAGCCTGAAAAGCAAGTGACAACTTGCATTATGTATTCTGTATTCTCTTTTTTCCATCAAAAGTTACATTTTCTACAATAAAAGAATCAACTGGAAGCATTTGGACAACCAAACTCATATGACTGTCAGTTGGTTAATCAGTGTCTCTGCAAACAATACTCATGTTGGTCCTTTTACATAAATGAAAGGTGAAAGATTGTCCTTTTGAGAAATAAATAAATAAATAACAACTCTAGAGAATGTACTCAGTGTCTTTTTCCACAAGGGAGCTAAAAGGAAAGAGTTTGTTAAGCCACAAGAGAGTGATTCTTTGAGGTCACCTGTCAGATCCTCTAGTAGGTATAGGCTGTGTCTGTATTGTTAAATAAAACAGAGCTGAAGAAAACATTTAAGCATCATATCTCTGATTGTCCATATGGCTTACTTCTTAAATTATTCTGCAGAATGTTTCTCTTCAGGATGTACTTGTGTGCAAAAGAATTCAACTCTGTCTGCACGGTAAGGACTGTAAACTCTAAAGCCTTTACTCTGGGTCTGAAAACCTGTAAACTTCCTTGTGTGCAAAAGAATTCAACTCTGTCTGCATGGTAAGGACTGTAAACTCTAAAGCCTGGGTCTGAAAACCTATAAACTTTTCAAATTTGCCAGTGCAGTCTCTCAAGTGCTAGACCCAAGAAAAACCTCATGAGCTCTGTGGGGTGTCAAAACAAAGTGTTACAACCTCACGGACCTCTATGCGCATGCAGTCCTATAGAGGTATATGCAGTACTTTATGCTACCTGCTTAAAAATAGTGGTTAACATCGTCAACATTTTTGAGCTTGCAAGGAACAACTGGTAATTCAAATAAATTTATAGGTAAAAATAATGAATTTCAGATTTTTTTTTCTATATATTTATTTACTTTTTCATTGTTATATCAACTTGACCTCCAGTATAAGTATGAATGAATATATAAATTCTGAATAATAATCTTAGCTACTGTTAAGAATGCTGAAAACCAGCTGTACTTTCCCCAGTTAACACATCAATATATTAACCTAAAAGAAATTTTATCATTGCCAGGCATTCAAAGAATACTAAATATTAAAATTTTTCCATAAATTAATGAATTATAATAACATGCTATGCTACAAAGAAAACAGATGGATTGAAATAAACAAACAAACAAACATTTAATTATGTTTAAAATATTTAGTTTTACAATATTTCAAATATTTCATATCATTATTACTTTCCTGTGGCACTTATCTGCAATATGGTTTTAATGCACGAGAACGAATATAAGAGAATTTTCTGGTTCAATTTCAGTTCACTTTCTATTCCAGTCTCAAACATTATCTGAACACTTTACAGTTTGGAGAAAAAACAAAAACCATCACAACATCTCCTAAACTTGTGTCTTGTTTTTCCTCCATTATAGCAATAAAATATTTTGAGCTTTGGGAGTTTGAATGAGTATTAAACTGAGACAAGTTCAGAGTCAGTCTGGTGATAGCCTTTGTAGAAGTAAATTTAATCACAGAGCACGTACTTGGCTGCTACAGACGTGGGTCTCAGGTTACCCCCAAATCAGGACCCAGGCTGTCGTTAGCATATTACAGATGAGATATTCAGTGTTTATGCTTCAGTTTAGGACTTACTAAAAGGTGCTTTCCAGTCCCATCTTTTAAAGTGTTTCGCTCTAGACAAAACTGAGAAGTTTTCACAAGTTGGAAGATGGAGAGGCTTCCTTGAGAGGTTATAGATCACAAGTAGAAAACACTTCTTGCCTTTGTTTCCCAGAACCTGAGAGAGCAAAATCCAAGACTTTTACCTTAGTCTGAGAAGGGGAAAATGGAGAGCTTTTCCACATGACTACCTGAGCTGAGATTGCTTCCAGTAAGTGCAGTAACAGAGCAAATGAGTGTGTCCTTTATTTGTTGTTTTGTACTGAGCTTTTCATGGTAGAATCCTATCTTCAAAGAAGGTGATAAGAAAATGTACAGATATAGTAAAACCAATTAAAAAGAAAAAATCATGTATGCTTTTAACATATATTATTGTTCTCAAGTCAGCAAAGTTTCATGCAGAAAATATTATCAGTTTTGAAGAAAAAAATTGAGGGAAGAGGATCACAAATTTATTTTAAGTGCTTCCAAGAACAGAAGTTACTGGATGGTTGGTTGGATTTATTTTTTTTTTTTTAAAGCTTACTGTGAATCAGTCAAGATCTAAATATAAGAAAGATCTAGATGAATGTAAAACACATACTGTGTTCATGAGATGAATCTCAAAATGAAATACAATAAAATTATCAGCTAGTGATGAAATAAAGAAAAGAAATATAGATTTGTGCTTGCTGTTCAGAATGTGAGAAATTGAATCATAACTGGGTTAAGTGAAACAAACACACCAAATTCCTCCAGAGTGCCCTGTGTATAAGCAGTTAAAAGAATGGTATGTGGAGTGTTCTACTCTACGTTTTCCTAGATGAAAGTAGAAGAACATATACTTACTGTGATGCTATAATACTAAGTCCAATTTGTGCACTAGCTCAGTTTTTCTGATTTGGGATTCCGATAACATACCTTTTTGACTTGCAACTGAAAAATTGAGAAACAGAAGATGCATTTAACAATTAAAGGCCTTTGAGGGGTTCCAAATTAATTTGAATGCTACTATTAACAACACTGAGAGTTTACCTTTGATATGAAAGGACTGAATCTAGAACATATGTATGATAATAACACTTTACTACCAACACATTGGCAAATTTAAAAAAGCACCCTTTAGGAACTAAGATTCACCTGGGTTTTTCCAGGTGTTGAACTGTAGCATTTTCTTTCATCAAAGACCTAATGAAGTGTTAAACATCCCTAACTGGCTGAAGGAGGGTATTGTTACCTGAGAAAATCCAAGGCTAGAATTCAGCCACTCCTTCTCTGAAGAATCGTACATGGAAATGTCACAGTTGCAGTTGCAGATATGTGTGGTTTTTGCACCTTTTGTATCTTTTAGATCAAGACCACACATTAAGTGAGAGGTACAACTTCAGTCTCCTTGTTGCAGATGACACTTCCCAGTCACTGCAGGAGAGGAGCTGTGTAACACAATAAAAAAATGTGGCAATGACAACCAACCAATAGACCCAATAACATTAGATTTCAGAGGCTCAAAACCAGTTTCTGTAAAGTAAAAGTGTTGTTTATTATGTCACTCTATGTCTGCAGTGCATAAAGCAAAAAGAGTAAAACAGCAATGGGCTTCATACTTAGCCTACACCCCAGTCTTTGCTGGCCAGTTTCTCTAAGCTTTGTTCACCCAGTTACCTGCTTCCCTGCCTTTGTGAATCTGGCTGCAAACCACTGCAGCCTTTCACTTGCTGTCAGAATCTGTCAGCATGTTTAAAACCCACTTGCACTCTCTTCTGCCTACCTCAGCATCTGTAAGGTTTTCAAATTTGCTTTGATTCTAAATTCAGGGATGATGATGCTGCAGGCCACTCGTTTGGACACAGGTTATTCTGCTTCTGGTCCCCACTGTTCTCCAACACCAGTCAAGGATGAACAGCACCTCACCTCTGTTCTTTGAAGGACTTGGTATTTGCAGTGGTTTACTTTCCTGCTGTTTTTGCTCTAACTGCTTCCTCTGATTTAGCTCTATGCATTTAAGTAGGATAATAGTGAAACAGCCTGAAGTCTGCATATTTATAAGAAATAAAACAGATATCTTCATTCTACAGAATATACAATAAAGTAAGTAACTAATAAATGCCTAATGGTTTATTGAGTTTCCAACCTTTGGCATGGCTTACACAGATTTTTACCCAAGTAGGAGGAAAACACTGAATGGAGACTCATTTTGAAAAGACTTCACTCAGTTTGTATAGATCTCTGTTTTTCTGAAATGTTCATGTTCTTCAGAAAGCACATTTTCTGTATCACTCACTAAGCAAATAAAATAAAGACTCTTGACCCACACTGTTCTTCAGATGTGAAAAGGAAATAAAATCACACCTCCTCAGTTTTTAGTAATTCAAATTCTTCCCCTGATGGCAGAGCTTAGGGAGAAAAGGACCTACATCCTCTGTCTTCCACTGATATTGCACATAAATGAAAGAAACTCTTTCATTAAAAACCCATCCAGCATCCACAGAATTGTGTATCTTGTGTTATTTTTAGAAATTTTGCTATTATTTTTTTCACTTATTAAATCTCACATTTTCTCAACAATCCTACTAAAGAGGAAATAGGAAATAAAATAAAACAGCTAAAGTATTTTAAAAAATCATTTAGAGATTTTTATTCTCTAGCAAGGAGGGTATCATTGTTCTGATTACTGTAACTATTTTTCTGTGTAAAGAAATAATAGTTATCAATAAAAACATCAGATAAAAATATTTTTAAAACATAGCTGAGAAACAGCATCCAAGTTAGAAAGAGCCTTAATATTAATTCTAACAGAAACAAGTCCAAGGTTGGTAAATTCCTATTGTGTCTTACTTATAAGTTGCGCCTGCAAAGTCTCTCATGACTGATCTAACATGACAACTTGATGAAGTGTTATGAACTTTAAAGAAAAGACCAAACCTTAGAGTACTGGCATTATTTTCTGTCTTAGTTGTCAAATCTTGGATGCTGAGAGAGCTTGTAGAAAAGTTACATGTATGCATAAAGATTTACAGGTTGCTTTTCTCTACTGGAATGTGAAATAAGAGACTGAGTGATGAAACTGCTTAAGCTGTTGGGTTTCTAATTAGATTACACGGGAATATGTGTAACAAATCAGAACAACTGAAAATTCAGCAAGTAGACAGCTGAATAAGGCACACATCCTGGATGTGGTAAGGATTATGAATAATCAAATACAAGTCAAGATTTCTGAAGTTACCCAAAATGCAGTAATAAGGCACATTGTCATGTTCAGTCACCCAAAGAAGGACTGGACATCTACCCTAGAAAAGTGCTGATCTATAGGACATTTCCATAGCTGTATTTCTTGTCTAGGTTTCTTAAGCCCCTAGTAGGTAATAAAAAGATAAATTGTCATAGGAACAGAAAAAAATAAAATAAAAAAATCTAAAGACCAATCTTGATAACCCTAGTTCTATGTTGACGTAACTTGAGAGATTTCAGGGGAGATCCTTCTAAGTTCTATAACAGTAAATATGGGTTCAAACTAATAAAATCCTTTCAGCAATATAATTCAGTTCATCTTAAGTCAGTGAAAGTATAGCAATTTATGCTAGGTGGATATCTGCCCTTTTTGCTAGAGAAAAAAAAAATAGCATTTGTAAATTCGTTCTTAAAAATATTTCCTGCAAGTTTTCTGGTAAATCCAAATGTTTTTGAAGTTTAAACTCCTTTGGTTATCAGAAAAGACAGAGTGATAGATAGAAATTGAATCTTCTATTAACAGATTAAAATAAACAGACAAATTAAATTAAGCTCTGTATACAGTAAAGCTTCCAAGAAACAACTTAATTTTGGGGCATAGCTGAAGTTTTGCTCTCTGCTTACCAAGATGAAAACTCTCTGTGAATACGAAGGAATTGAAAACAAGACATTCAAGACTTGGCTATATAAAAATGTAGAGAAATGTATCTTAATGAAATAGTTTGGGCCTTTCTGCTTCACGCAATATGAACATACCCTTCTCTGTCAGCCTTGACATACATTTCTCCACAAGACTTCGGTGATAAGACATATAATCTGTGAAACTTCTGTTTCACATAGAGCTTCCCTTCCCCATATCGCCTGTCTTTCCCAACAGGGCAAGCCCCAGCTGGTAAGATGACCAGAAAGGTAGTAAGAAAGGGAAATCCTGCTATAAAAGTTTTCTGGAAGAGCTTATGAAATCAGAACTGGTTGTGGAAGGAAGTACTAAATTTTGGATATACAGACTAATGCTTGCTCTTGTGATGCTTTGGTGATTTGGTGAGTGGCATCTTCTGTCCCAGGGTGCACATCTGGCCTCTTCACCTCTTAGAAATGATAAAAAGCAAAATAAAAGGTAGCTTATTTGGTAAAGTCTTCTTAAAAACAAACAAACAAACAAACAAACAAACAAACAAACAAACACTTTTAAAGCTTCATTCTTTTTTCTTTGGGAAAAGAGAAAATCCCCAAACCTAACCTCTGGATTTAAAGGTACTTAGTTTCTTATTGCGTTATACTACCCATTATATTAATTAATTTGTCATCTCTGAAGGGTATAGAGGATATGAACTCAGAAAGATGCTGAAAAGTAATTGCTTGCAAAAATGTTGTCTCTATTGAAGAGTACAGATATCACAGCTGCTTGCCTCACTCTCCTTTTGTACAGCTTCACAATAAGCTGACTAAAGGACATGAGGTAAATGTAGGATATAAACTGCACTCATTTTGGTGAAACACAGGGACTACAATTTAATATGAAATATCAGCTGGTAAGGGAGACCAGCTGCTGGTGAAGAATAATCATCCAAGCTCTTAACTCTAACTTCCACCTCACTGAGTGACTCAACGGCTGTGAATACTAAGTACAAGTTGACCTCTTATAGCAAATCACTTTCACAACAGTAGGAATTATATCTAAAAACAAAGCTTCCATTCCTTAAATTTTCTAAAGTATATTTTACTATCTATCCAATTTTATACAGAATATATAATGTTATGCAACAGTTACAGGCTTGGGGAGGAGCAGCTGGAGAGCTGCCCAGCAGAGAAGGACCTGGGGTTGTTGATCGACAGCCGGTTGAACACGAGCAAGCAGTATGCCCATGTGGCCAAGAAGGCAAATAGCATCCTGGCTTGTATCAGGAACAGTGTGGCCAGCAGGAGTAGGGAAGTGATTATGCCCCTGTACTCAGCACTGGTGAGGCTACACCTAGAGTACGGAGTTCAGTTTTGGGCTACTCACTAGAGGAAAGACATTGAGGTGCTGGAGTGGGTCCAAAGAAGGACAATGAAGCTGGTGAAGGGCCTGTAGAAAAAGTCCTACCAGGAGTGGCTGAGGGAGCTGTGGTTGTTTAGCCTGGAGAAAAAGAGGCTGAGGGGAGATCTTATCGCTCTCTACAAATACTTGAAAGGAGGTTGTAAAGAGGTGGGTGTCAGTCTCTTCTCCCAGGTAACAAATGATAGAATTAGAAGAAATGGCCTCAAGTTGCACCAGCTGAGGTTTAGACTTGATATTAGGAAAAACTTCACCAAAAGGGTAGTCAAGCATTGGAACAGGCAGCATGGGAAGTCACCTTCCCTGGTGGTATTTAAAAGATGAGGTGTTTAAGGACATGGTTTAGACTAGGAATTGGTAGTGTTAGGTTTACGGTTGGACTCGGTGATCTTAAAGGTCTTTTCCAACCAGTAAGGCTCTGTGATTCTTTCTTCCCAATATCTTGATTGCTCTGGAACCTTTTAGACATACTTACCAGAATCTGCAGTTCAATATATTGTAATTTCCTAGGTCACTTGAAAGTTACTTTTTACCTTTTCAAACAATTAATGATGCTTTATCACCAGAATAAATTGATGTACTATAAGTGACTGTAACTGAATGGGCTGGATGACTTTACACTCTTTGAACAGCTCAAGTTTGTGAGATCATAGGCATGCAGATCAAAAGGCACCCAATGTGACAATATTTATATAGATATAGATAGATTATATATATATATAGGTAGAGATATACATAGATATATGCATGTGTGTGTGTATGCACTGTTTTATAGATGACTTTGCAATTAAAAGAGTGAATTAGCCTTACTACTCTTCAGATCCTTGTTAACTCAAAAACTATAAAAGTGAAGAATTTCATTATTTTCTTTTCCTTCCTGTACCACATTTTTTTCAGACAAATTGAAACTGTTCCTCAGAGCAGTTTCTCCAGCTCAGGGGAACTAAATATACCAGGGGGAGAGGGGAGCTATATTTGCCTTGTTCTATACTTGGATTTGTGAATCCCAGAGCAGCAAAAATCATCTTATCTGAGCCAAACTTTAGTGGGTCTATAGTGGAAACAACTCTCCCCACCCTGGGCCTTAGCATATTTCTTCTCTTTGTTCCTCAACCAGGATAGCCCTTCTCCCCGACAGAGAAGGCAAGAGATAAAATAGAAGATTTTAAAGCTTCCATTTTAAAGATGAAGGAGCAATTGCTGGGAAAGCAGTCAGAGACGTGGTCTGGGCAAGGGCTGAGTAGGAGAGGAGGATGGGTTTGGCTATGCTGGGCTGCACCACTTCTTTTTTGTCATAGAAAGTGCTCTCACATTTATTACAGATTTTAGTTAAATACCTTCAGATTATTATTTTTTATTTATACAGCTTCTCAACGCTTATTGTACAAAGCCTTGGGGTAAAAATCTCTAGATCAGAATTTCAGGACCTACGTATGTGTTTTCCAGAAAGAACAGATATTGAGTGTATACGTAGGGAATTTCCCCTACTATGACTCTGAACGCTTTTGGGAATCAGAGATAACATGCCCATGAATAAGCTTATTTCAAAAATTAAATAAAAAAAATATATAACTAATTCAATGACTAGGAACTATGACCCCAGCAGTGCTTAATATTTTGTTGCCATTTTGAGGTTATCTAAATAGAAAATTAACAGGTTGTCCCCAAAGTCTTTGTGAACTTCTCAGCATTTAGTTTCCATTTAGTAATTATTTATAGTTTTTGAGGAAGATTTTTTTCCTGAAAGACATAAAAATGCATCTCAGCTGTAAAAGCATGCTTACTAGTTCAGCCTATCTCTAGAGAAAATTTAACGTCTTTATGGCGAATTCTTTATGAATAGGACAGAGCAGTTTTGCATTAATTTCCCCTTACCCCTTCTCCCTGTCGTCTTAATGGCTCAACACTACTTAGTCTTAGTAAAAAAGTAAGTGTCCACAGCTAAAAGGGACAAAGATATCAAGCTCAATAACAAAACTTAAAGAGATTATTGTTTTTTTTTTGTCTTATATTAACAGTTGCAGCATGCAGTAAATATACAGTATTATTACTGGGGTAGTTTTCAAATGCATTTTCTTATAGATGATGTCAGGTGACCGGCATTTCTCATAGACCGGCATCACACTGGTTTGACACATGGAAGGGTTATAAGAATCAGTCTCAATTAAAGACCAAGTTTGGAAAGGGTTTCATTTTCTTTTGATGCTGGTAGGCTGACATTGTTAGGTTGAGCATGTGTTGGTCAAAAAATCCTTATCAGCCAATCTTTCTGCTAACCTTAGTACTGCTAACCATAATCTTTCTGACACATCAGCAGCAGCAGAGGCCATAGTTAATTAGTGAGAGCTGACTCCTAAAGACTAAGAAGCATTGCAGGCTTCTTTGCATACTTTCAATAAAAACGCCCGCCCCCCTGTTAATTCTGAGATGCTGTACTACACTTTTTTAGAGGCCAGGTGGACAAAACCTGTACAGAGACAAACACCACAACAATATACTAGAATAAGAGAAATTTAGACCTCAGGGAACATCTATTCCAGCCCCATGCACTGAAGCAACATCAGATCTCCACAGATTTTAACCAACATGGAGCTTCATGGCAACTTTGGCAGAAGTCATTAGTTCAGAGCGTGCGACCAGTAAGAATCCACACATGCCTTGCTGTCCATGGCAGGACTTCCATTAAATCCTTAGAAGACATGGTCTGGAAGTCTGTGTGGAAGGGCTTTATCTGTCTTGCTAGAGACTCCTCCCATTTAAACAACAGAGGTTTTACGTTCCCAGTTGAATTAACTGAGCTTTTCCACCATCTTCCCTGCTTTCAGTAAGTGGTTGTTTGAGGAACTGCCTGAGAGCATAGGGTTCTGAGGGATACAGAGTCAGCCATCTGCAAGATCCTTGGGCAGAAACTCCCATACCATGGGCTAGCTTCTGGTCCTTGGGGAATTAATCAATCCACAATCTTGAATTGATATTTCATTTTGGTAATTTCCTAAGCATAAGCAGAGTGACTCTGGGTAAATAACGCTTATACCCAGTTTTGGTCTGTGGTTATTCCTTCCCTTAGCCACCCAGAAGTGAGAGCAGGGAAAGCTCTTCCCCAGACTGCCAGGTAAAAGACACACAAATACAGGGAGGGCAAAGCCACATTGCCACATCTCTGTATACAACCTGAATATATGGGCTTTATGCAGGTAACATACAGGATATTCAGAAAAATGGTTATTCATTCTTTTTGCTGAAAAATAAGAAGTCTCTAGGCCTATTCAAGAGCTTTCAGAGCACAAAGAGACTTTTGTGCACAAAGCATGAGGAATATAAATTCTTTCCATAACTTGTACCTTAACTTTTCCACAACCCACACTTTGACTGTTTCAAATATGGTGTCTCCACAGAAACCACCTTTGTAATATCTCTTATGCACCTCTTTAGTGGGCAGAGAAATACAGATGCATGTGAAACTTTAGCCAGGAATATTTTCTTCGGTTTCTAGTTTCTCAGTCACCACACCAGTTTTTCCACTGATGTAGTGGAGAAATCAAAGCTAAATGCAGTTAAGCAGTGTTTGAAAAATTTCAATAAAATTTATTTCTTGTATGCACAATAAAAGTTAGCTTACTCACTTCCTTTTTTGTAATCACTCCACTGCTTTCCAACCCAGTCCTCAAATTTCACTCGATCATTCATTTCTTTGCATTCTATTTCCACGAATGTAGTAATTCTTTTGCAAGATGGATGTAATGGTAGAATATTAGACTGTGTGAAATGGACTGTCAGCAAGGTATTGCTCTGAAGCATTAGAGACAAAAATATCTAGGAAACATGTATACTAATACAGTACTGATTTTATAAATTAAATTAATAGAATTGCCAACTAAGAGGGATAATAAAAATAAGTATTACAACTAATTTATTTTTTGTCAAGATTTTAATTTTTATCAAATTGCAAATTTGTATCATAAAAAAGGAGAATTTTCTTAAAAAGTCACATCTTTCTAACTTCAAATATTTCTAGGCTTTAAATGATAATTATTTCAACAAACCTCCCTCCCTAAGTATTTCAAAAAAAGCAGTAAAGAAGGGAAAAAATTGAATCATTTTAATTTTTTAAAATTATTTAAAAATGCCTGGAATTCCAATAGGCTAAAGAGTGTGTCCTAAGGGAAGAGCATAGAGATAGCACAATATACAACAGTGTGCTTGTGCAGTGCATGTCCGCACTGCCTCCCCACAGAGTGCAGAGAAATTGTAGATATTGATGCTAATGTATAGGGGGTCTGCATTTGCGTGCGGCTGCATTTGCTACAGCTGTTACACAGGTTCTCTGACTGCCCACCACCTCCCACCCTGCACAGCACACTGCCTCCAGCAACCAGTTCACTTCCCTCTGTGCAGCTCTGCTATAATTATGTCCAGTAGACTACTGGAGAAGCAAAGTATCCAACTTAATGTCTCTGACAGCTCAGATTAGCATGGATATGCAACCTCAACTGAAAACCGCATACAGAAATAAAGGCAAAGGAGGAGAAAAAGTAAAATAAGTTTTACTCTTAAGAAAAATCCAATTCTGCCCAGCTTTATAAACATCCCCTTATGTTGAAATTGCAATGCCTCATTTAACTTGCTGCTCCAAATAAGTCTTAACACTATATATAGAAAACTGGCATACAATTGATCCAAACTTCTCTTTTCCAACTTCACTGCAGTGTTTTTCCTCACATATCTCTCTCTCTAAAGAAATTCCCTTTTCTAAATATCTGAGCTCACTGACTGTAATTTAAATATCTCCAATCCTCATTAATTTGCAGTTAGGAAATTAGGCCAGATCTGTATTCCTACTAATGTAAAAAAATTGCCTCCAGGAAAATCAAAAGAATTTTAATGGCATTTCTTTACGTAAATAAAACAGTCATGCAGTTCTTTTTTCCTGTTCTATTTTCATTGTGCTGGTTAAGGAGTGGGAATATACCCCTATAATTGAGCAAGATTTATATAATATGCTAATTTGTAAGTGGTGGCTTATCATCAGCAACGTGAACTTTGAGAACTCTGCAAAGAATGCAATGGGGACAGGTTTTTCTTGTGAGCTTCCAGTGCACTCCACAAAGAACTGTGTTTCACAAGTGTTTGGAGAGATGATTTGCTGCCTCGGCCATGTAAGACTGGCTTTCTTGCCTGTGCAGGCAGGAGTAGATGTAATAATCGTATGGAGCTCTTTTAAGTTCACATTTATAATTCCAAGACCCACGTATATTTGATCATAATTTGTTCGTAATACCTTTTTCTCTAGTATACATGGAGAAGAAAAAAAAAAATAAAAAGAACACTTTAAACCCAAACTCAATACAGGAGAGTTTTGTGCTGAGGACTCAGCAATTTAAGTTCAGTTCTCAGTAAGATAGAGAACTACTGAGTAGCCAGAAGCTTCAATTCTTCATTTGTCAAAAGTGTATAGCTGCAATTGCAAGAGTGCATAAAATGACAAACACCATTTAGGCGACTGAATTCTGCCCCTGGTTATGCAATTCAAAGGAGCACATGGAGCAATGCAGCTCATGCTAAGCTGGATGGCTGGTGGCCAACTGGAATGCTCTCTATGCTCCATCAACGATAGACTGGATCTGCATCATCTGTAACAGGAAGTTGGGCACATATTGACATAATCTTGTAGAAACTTTGACTGATGTACCTTAATTCTGAGGTTTTCCAGACTTTTTTTGTAGTGCTAAGGTCACCTTCTGCTACGTTTTCCTTATCTGTGAATGCAGACAGGACTACTGCAAAGTAGTGTTACAATCTTGTTCAATTAATATTTCAACTTCTCTCTGGGGTAAGTAATTTGAGTAAAACTCATGATCTCCTCTTCAAAAACATTCTTCATTGGAGGAATTCCCCTCAGTCTCCTACCTGGTTATCTAGTTTCTCAGTTGATGAGGAAAGCATGAGTTCTCCTTTATGGGAGTTAGGCATAATGCCTTCCCACGCTGTACACAGCTCTTCACATAAAGATTTTAAACTTAGCCAAACATTTTTTTCTATGTAACTTTTAAGTATCTTTACTACTGTAATAGGATTTTTTTTTTTAACTGAAATACAGTAATACTTCAACTTCTTCTCTTTTTTTTTTTAAATGCTTTTCATGTCTTTTCTGTTTAACTGCAATTATAATAATGAGAAAGAACCTTTCATCTTCATAAACTCAAGCCTTCCCTAGTTGCTTATCAATAGAAAGAATAGGAAGAAAAATTTATCTTTATGTGAGTTATCCTAGAAAGAAATATGCCCAGGGAGCTAAGACCAAGACAGAAAAAAATTACAATGTCATGTTGCCTGTGTTGGTATCTTCCCGGAAAATTAATATACCACGGTTGGGGTAATTACAGCATTTGTGTGTGATTTATCAAGACACAGTGGTTATAAAAAGCTGCGGTCTGGAAAATGCCTATCTTCTTATTCTTCCTGCAATTTGTTTCCTAGTAGAAGGCCAAATAATTTATGCAATTGAAAATTATTCTTTTCTAGCTTTCTTTTTCAGGGAAATACCATGTCAAGCTACGTGGTAGCTACTTATCACTCCAGATTAATCAAATTGCAGTGATCTCCAGGATGCTAAGATTTCATTTTCTTTGACTGGTGAATTCCAACTATCAAGGGATTCATCACTGCAAATTATGCACTTGCAAAGAAAATAAAGCAGGATGAAAGCTAATAATAATTTAAGATATCTGTTCCTAAACAGATGTTTCAAAAATGAACAACTTCATTCCCTGCCCCTTCATAATGCTGTCTTAAGTTTTTGTAGCATCATAGCAAGACTCTGACATGTTGGCTTGCTGTCACGTGCCTGTTTAACATTAACTGGTTCTGGCCAAAGCACAGGAGTTTGACTCTTCTGGAGAGAAATACATGAGTAACTTGGCATGATGCTTCAGCAGATTCTAAAAGCTGACACTGGCCACAGGCACTACACTCCTCTTGTTAAAGCTGGTTCATTGTGCCAGAGAGAATTGAACACCATGACATTAAAAAGGTGGGATAATCTCTGTTTTGTACAAGTATTACTAAGGGTGTCTACAGGTTGTTGAAGGCCTATAATTCAAATTTTGGGAGCATATTTATTCCCCTTTCTTGCTCCTGTTTACTCTCTGCTCTGAAGCTCTTAAGAGCTAAAATGTTTCCTAGAACAGACAAAAAGGAAAAACTAAAAACTTTTCCAACAGGAAAAACTAAAACTGTCTTGTGTTAGTGAGTACCAATATTATAATTCTCAACCATAATGAGAAAAAGCCTGCTGTACATGCATACAAACAGTTTTAATATTCACTCTGTCAGTTTAGCTTTTGTCCCTCATGTTCAGCTTTAGATTCCAAGGTGACACTATGAAGATAATCAGTTTATCAAAATTTAATTCAGTTGTTGTTGAATTACAGTTTCTGACTGATGATAAATGGACAAATCCTCTTCATCCATGTGGCTATTGCATATGGACATATATGCACAAGTGTGTGAAATTAAAATTTTAAAATCAGTTCCCACATAAACTAACATAATAAGTGAAAAATTTCTGTCACTAGGGAGTTTGATACAATTATAAGCAAATGAGAGGAAGAGAGCTGCATTGCAATGACAGACAAAGGAATTTTAAATTTAACCTATAGCACTGACTATGCTTGTCACTACAGAGATCTCAAATAGAGTGAAGCAACAGGTAAGTATATATTAATATAGGAAATGCAAATGTGTCAGGATTATTAAGTTCTGCTTACCATATTATGAAAAGCATCCTCCCCCTCTAGATCTGTACTGAATTCCATGCTCTTGGGAAGTGTCAGGCAATTTGTAAATCCCAAGTGGTGTTAGGCATAAGGTAGGTGCTGCAGTGCTCAACTCCAGCAAAAGGGCAATGCTTTGAGGCAGAAAGAACAGCAGAGTTTTCAGCATTTACGAGTATTTATAAGATAAACTTAGGCACTACAGCATGCCTAAGTGTGCTAGGTAGAAGCTTGAAATTCTATTAATTCTGTTAACATGCACTATTGTTCTTAACAGCCCTATGTATCTTAACATTTGTTTAAACCACTACCATTTATCTCTTTAAAACTGATGTGTTAGGTAACACAAGCAACATATCTTAGGAAGTGTTTTTTAATACATTTGTTTGCTTTGTTAAACGTTTGGTGTTTAAGCCAAAAATCTGACAACTACAGAAATGTAGACTACTCCCCCTACACCCTCCACCTCTATAATTAGAATTAATACATTGAAGTCCTTTCTCTTCAAACGTCGTCCACATACTTATCCTCTATACAGTATTTCAGATTACATGGCTGACTAAATGAGGGTGCAACAGAGACACACAAAGCAGTGTTTATAGACAAAGCAGATTTGATGGTGACTGCGTATTCTAAATAACAGAAGGCTGTCTGTGCTGCATATACATATGTGTGTATTGAGAGGCATTATTAGGCAGACATCAACAGCTGAAGTGCTTGTCCACTTCAACTGCTCAAGCTCATTATTTCTAGCTTAGCCTGGTTAGTTGAGGAGACTATTCACCAGAAAGGGGATTCCAAGTTGAACCAAAAAATAGGTTTATCAAACACAGGAAGACTGATGATATTACAAGTTACTTGATCTACCCTAGAGGCCAGCAAGAGTTTTCTACCTTGAGCATACCTGCTTCAATTTCATATCAGACCTTTAAGACTAAACCCAGCAGAAAAAGGCTCAGAGCAAAATATTTTTTTCCTGTCTCCAAATGTGCAATTCAGGATAAAAAAAAAACCCAAACAACCAAACAAACCAAACCCAGAGGACTTATTTAATGCTTGGACAGCAAAGTCAAGTGTAATACATGGAAAAAAATAGAATTTGCCTGGTGCAACTCAAGAAGTAAACATTATGAGCAGTTCTCTTCATATCAGCTCACTGGAAAGTATTTTGTGAGTAAAGTTGCTTACTGGATTGTAAAATTATATATGCACTCTCTGTTTACTGTGCAACATTTTGTGTATTTTACCCTAGTAACTTTTGTCATCCAACAGAAAAATTCTAAAGTGTTTGTTATGCAAGTGCGGGCCAGATGTCTCATTTATCAATAAATATGAAAAAATGTTAAAGGAGCATATTTCTTAGAGCAAAATTTTATAAAAATTGGAGGACAGAGTGTGGTACCTACAATTTACTCAAGGTGCAAAAACTACAAGTTTTTTTTTTTTTTCCTAAACCTTGATGTGAATGGAAAGAAATAGCCACATGATGGCAGCAGAATACATGAAATGGGGAAGGACCTCATGCCCCTTTTCATGATCAAATAAGAGAATTTGAGGGAGAGGCAGGGTGTTAACCTTCAACCCTTCTTTATGGGGAGTGTTGTCTACTTGCACAGTTTGAAACAGGAGCAACACCCAAGAGGAAAGCTGTATCATGAAGTTAAGAAACTAATTTTTTTTGATGTAGTAGTTCATCAAGGACCAACATATGTGAAAAGTGGAGTTTGCAAACAAAAAAAGTAGCATTTTCTAAACACCTTTGTACACATCTGGTTGTAAAGGTGTAGGTTAATGAACCAAACACAGTCCAGTTGTGAAAGACATCAGAGCTACACCTCAATATTCCCGACACTTTATTGGTCCATCAAATAACAAATTCACATCACATGCTATTACAGAACTAGAGTTACATGGGTTATTTGTGCACACACAAAGACTGCTAAAAAATTTACACTGAAAAAGATGGATTTTTCAATTAAGGGACAGAACAAACCCTCACATTTCTGGTCTCTTCTGGACATGCAGGAAGAAATATCTCAAATGCTATCATAAATGGATACATCTTATTCTATCATTGTTTGTTGATATACCTTTTATTTTTCTTCTTCTTTCTGTCTACGCTCAGTAGCTTTAACTTTATTCCTTGTCCAGCTCACACTATCTTGAGTCTTCTGGACTCTTAGTCAACATGTTTAATTGCTCCAGTCTTTCACTTTTGCAGACCTATCCTTCCAGTGATAAGGAACCTCAGTTGTATCATTCATATATGTTATCTTCATAACAAGTATCAGACTACCAACAGACCTTTGGACATTATCAAACTATTTTGCTGGACTGGGATAGGTTCAGTGAGATATGGGGTATCTGAAGTACTTTCTCCTTCTCTCCTTGTCAGTCTTCTCACCCTGTGCTTTCTGCAACCCCTCACCTCTAGTTCATCTGATCTCCCCCGCAGGCCAGGAACTTTTCTCCAGTAACTTCAGCCATTGGTGGAGGCTGCCACACAAGGTGGCACGGGGGCTCTCTTTTCTTCCTCCCTCATGTTTCCAAGATCTGAGCAACTCTACCATTTAATAATCTTATCTGGTATCACCTGCCACTGTAAATCACAGCATCACTTCATGTTATTCATCAGTCTTGCTTACAGTTGCCCTCAGGTGCCACACAAGTGCTACATTGCCAATTATCATGAATTCACAAGATAGCCTTGGGACATGGCAATTGAAAACAATCGGAAAGAGAGAATTTGTTACACAATGTGTAAGCAAGGTGTCAAATTCTTTCCCATGGGATGCTTTGGAGGCTAAAATCTCACATGGGTTAAATAAACAACTGGCCAAATTCATGGAATAAAAAAACTATCAAGACTATTAAATGCAAAGGCATCACCTGAGCTGCAGGTCTCTGAAGAGAAGGAGATAGTCTAGAAAATAATCACTGTATGGTTACCCTGGTCTTATAATTTATGAAGTTCTTATCAGCCAGTGGTAGAGAAAGTATATTGAACTAGGCAGACCTTTGTTCTAACTCTCTATGGGCATTCTTATTTTCTTATAGTCATACAAAATACTTGGGATTTTTTTTACTTGGAAATCAAACTGTGGAAACTTCTATGTTGGCTTCTTTTTTTTTTTTCCTATAAGCTGTGGTGATTGGAAAAATAAAAAATTAAAAGGACTCAGAAACCTAGAGGCCATGAAAAAATGCAAATTTAGTGGGATTCATCTCCCAGTTCATTGGTAAAGCTCATAAATTGAGCTGATGTTCTGTAATGGGAATCACTGATATAGGACAATGGCTTAAGTCAGCAAGCAGGAAGAAAGAATTAAAAACAGTCTACAGTTTGTTAATTGAAAATGCTTTTTATGTTTAAAAAGACGTGAACCAATATACCACCTTAAACCTCTCTTATTTGAAAACATAATGATAAAGGGTATAAATAGACAGCTTCAGTTTTCTCTCATAAACAGCTTGCTTTCTTGTGCAGGCTCATGTGATTTAAAGGTCCCACCTAGCTCACCAGCTTTGAACGCCTTCCTCCTTATTAAAATGTGTTTTGAGGATCATCTTTGAAGAAATGGGATTTCAGACAAAGAAAGGGGTGTGTGTTTGGGGGAAGGGGTCAGGGGTTATAGAATCAGATGTGACAATCTAAAAAAAAATTGTTGACAGAATTTTTTCTGTACAGAATACAACTGACAACATTCCCTAAGGTACTAAGATGAGGATACTGTGATGTCTTGGTTTTTAACTGGGATAGAGCTAGATTTCTTTTTTAGTAGCTAGAATAGCACTATATTTTGGTTTCAGCATTTGTTGTGAGAGAAACACTGGTAGCATACCAGTGTTTTTATTTTTGTCTCTGAAAGTGAAGGACTTTGTGTTTTGTTAGTCTACAAGTGCAAGATCTAAGGAGGCGAGAAATATTTAAATTAATAAGCTAAACTGGTGTTTGGGTATGCTAATGGGATATTCCATATCATATCACATCATGTCCAGTATATTAATGAGGGTCTCTTCCTCTTTTGCTCTCTCTGGCTTTCACTTGGGCTCTCGCTCTTCCAGGATTGCAGTTTCAGTTCAGGATTGTCGCTCCTCCAGGATTGTTATCTGGGAACAGGCCAGGCTTCGTCGGCAGGTGGTGAGCAATTGTACGTTGTTTCACTCATTTGTATATTTTATTACTATTGTAATACGAGTATTATTTTAAGTTTTATTTCATTTCAATTATGAAATTGTTCTTATCTCAACGTAAGAGTCTCCTTATCTTGTCTCCAGTTCTCTCCCCTATATCCTGGGGCAGGGGGGGAAGTGAGTGAATGGCTGTGTTTGGCTGGTAGCCAAGTGCTAGCCAAGTTCTAGTCAAGTTAAACCACATGTGGGGTGAAGCAGCTCAGTCCCATGCAGCCACCTGCTCACTCCCTCCTAGTGGAATGGGGGAGAGAATTGGAAGGGAGAAAGTGAGCAAACTCATGGGTTGAGATAAAGGTAGTTTAATAGGTAAAGCAAAAGCTGCATATGGAAGCAAGGTAACATAAGAAATTAATTCACTGTTTCCTATCAGCAGACAGATGTTCAGGCATCTTCAGAAATGCAGAGTTCCATCACATGTGATTTACTAGGGAATATAGGTAGTATAACTCTGAACTTCCACCTTCTCATTCTCCTTCTTCCCCCAGTTTCTGTTGCTGAGCACAATGTCACATGACATCATAGGATATCCCTGTGGTCAGTTGGGGTCAGCTGTAAAGGCTGTGTCCCCTCCCAGCCTCCCATGCACCCCTAACCTGCTCACTGGCAGGATAGAATGAAAAGCAGAGAACAAGCACTGTTCAATAACAGCTAAAACATCTCTGTATGAATACTGTTTTGGTCACAAATCCAAAACATAACATGATACCAACTACTGTGAAGAGATTTATCTCTGTCCCAGTCAAACCTGGTACAGAAGGACACCCTATCATTCTTACAAGTGGTGGGTTTTTTTCTCTTTTTTATTTTATAGGGACAAGTTTTCAGCAGTGTGATTTTGTTTTTCATCAGCTGGAGATGAAGTAGAGATTGTTTTCTCTCATTTTCCCCCACAGTAAATACATGGATGTTTCAGAAGTTTTATTAAACAACTTCAGCAGTTCCAATGGAATGAAAGCACCATGGATACAAATGCTTATTGGACCTATTGAATTGCACTGTAAATCTCCTAAAATGTTGTAAAAAACTGGATGATATAGAGATGACTTACTGACGTAGCATATCTAACCCAATGGCCAAGAACCCACCTCAGGATAAGGCCTATTTATATATTATTTATATATTTATATATTT
>NW_010309842.1:8125-58357 GCF_000700745.2 Antrostomus carolinensis | reverse complement strand
TTCCCTTCCCTTCCCTTCCCTTCCCTCCCTCATAGCCCAGGGTCTGTGGTGATGCTGTCCCTTTGGTGCCCACTGAAGGCCTCTGGAGGGGAGGGCAGTACCTGGGGCGGTTGTGTTGCACGGAGATGCCTCCGCTGCCCCAGACTTGCGGTGTACGCCTTGTGGTGAATGCACGGCTTGGAAACTTCCTCCGGGTCAGCTCTTTGGATGGAGAATTACGCTTCTTTGTATAGTATGGCATATCTGTGCTGGAAGGAAAAGGAACATTTAGCATGTGGAGGTATTTATTCCTGAAGTAGCCTTATTTGACAAGGGTATTCCATGGCTCCTCTAGTTTAATTTATCTGTGACAGGCTTTTGGGGATACTTCATTATCTTAATCCATTTTTTTCACCATAAGCCTTGTTTTATTAGAATTATTCAATCTTAAGAAGAGCTTTGGGAGTGAGTTGTATGGAGAATATAGGAGAAAATGACCATGATAGTGGATGAAGGAGAGTTTTCATGAAGTATGGACCAGGCATATTAATGACTCCTGCAGAGCATTAAGAACATTTGTTAGGGTTCAGAGCAGGACTTCATGTGTGTGTGTCTTGGTGTTGCTTTATCAACTTTCTTCTCATAACAAGTCTTACACTGAAACTAAAACAACTATTCTAACTACTAAGAAGAAAGTTAACTCTGTCCTAGCAAAACCAGGACAGGATGTTAAGAAACTAAGGGTACTGGTAATACTAGTAGAATATTGATTTGTATGATACTAGCCTGTGCAATGTGTTTATGTTTAAAGTGATCTTGAAAAAAATCTAGATAAAGACTTTGCTATCAGAAGTGTCTTGCTGTCTCTGGGTGGAGTAATTCACAAGACCGTTCAAGACATTAGGTCACTTCCAGAGTTGAAAGTGCCAAGGTGAAAGCTAATTCGTAGCTTGAGACACACATGCCATACTACAGAACAGCCGCAGAAGTTTTCAGTTGCTTAAGGCTTTCATTTACTTCCACCATTTTAAGGGTGCTTTGGTGCATTAAATATCAGGTTGTTCTTTTGGTTCGCTGCTTCTTTCTTATTTTTGACCTCTGGTAGAGATTTAATTATTATCTTCCTTTAGATTCCTCTTAGCTTAGCTTGATTCCTTGTCAATCACTGTTTTCATTTCAGGGTTGATTTAGGAAACATAGCAGAGTGGAACAATCCTGCCTATTTCTGACACCTGCCTGCTGTCCTGTGTGCTGATTTTTGACTGACAGTCTCAAGGCTGAGTGGGCTGGAGTGGTCTATGATCATGCTGGTGGTCTCCGATTTGTTTAGCTGCTGACAGCTGACATCTGTGCTGAAGAGTGGTGCGTGCGAAAGGAAGAACTGGGAAGAAGTCGGTTTTGTTCAGTGAAATTAATCTGTAGTTGAAATCTAACTGGAATTACACGATTGGTGGCTTTGCCCATTTTTGTTTCATACTTGTGAGAAAATGGAGGCATTACTTTTTCATGAGATGAGAATAATGTCCATGATAACAGTTTTCTTCACCCATGATCTTTTTATCTTCACAGGAGTGACATAGCTCATATCCACTCTTCTGGACTGTGTATTCAGTAGTTACAACTTGAAGTATAGGTTCTGACTCCATGTTGAAATGTAAATGGAACTGGAGGGAAGTGCCTGGTACCACTTAGAAGCTCTTTGTTTCTATTATGTGTCATGTCATTTGCATCTGATTTTTATTTTGCTGTGTTCTTTGCTAACTACTAAAAGAAAGATCTGCACGTTTTCCAGACAGACATATTAGGAAGAAAGAATGTGAAGTTACCTGTGGTTAAGGAGGTTACCACTGTAGCATGATAGACTGAGAAAAATGTTGCTCGCATTACCTTCTCTACCAGCTCTTTGCAAACCACTTTAACTGAGGGCAGGTGAACCTTTAGGAATGAGTGTCCACCCCTCAGGTATGTGTGCAGAAGTTTGGTAGTAGAGGGTGAGATTTGCAGGGAATAAGATAGGGGGATTAATCAATTCTGTCAGCATGGGCACAGACACAAAGTCCTAAGTGCCATGGTGACCCCTCAGTTCTTACAACCTGTTGAAATCTTAACAAGTTTTGCAAAATGACACATAGTGTTTTTACTGCTGTTACATCTTAAAGAGAATTATGTATGCAGACAATATATTAACTCCGTCAGTGCTGTCCCAGTTGCTCTGTGCTTTTGCAGGGCTTAATCTGCTTTCAAAATGGTGCTGATGGTATTTATGCTCCTACAGTTGCCTTGGAGCCCTAATCATAGACAGGGTGTTGACACAGGAGGAAATCAGTGTTGTAATAAACTTCAAATCTGTGAAAAGGGAAATGACATGTGAATATAGGTAGATGGGAAGTAATGCTAATCTATAGGGGGTTCAGCATACTACTAGCCTTACCATTGCCAGTTTGCTGAAAATGCCAAGTGGGGAGAGAAGAGTGTGTGGTTTTGGGGGTTTTGTAGGTTTAAAGTAGGATTATGTACTAGTTTTGGTGATTCTGCCTTGGGAGAATACTTTCCATATATCTAGGCAACATGGAGAATCTGAACAAGTACTTGTTTGGGAAATTCAGTAAGTGGATGAGGGCAGCTGGTGTCTTGAGCTGGGCATCGGATCTGCTAGTGGATGAGAGTGAAAAGGCTGAAAAAGTCTTGAAAGAGGAGACAAGGGAATTTGGTGTGATAAAGAAGTAGAGTTCACCACCGGGATGATAGATACTATAATAAATTCTTAAGGTATCTATTATTTCTTGAATTAGAGGTAAAATAATCTTTACAAATAATATAGGTAACATAAAATTTGATCTATGACTCAAAATGACAGTGTTGTTTTTAAAACACTTGAAAGTTCATTTGGCAGCTCAGTACTTTTGTTCGGTTTAAACAATTGTTCAACCAGTCACACTAAACAACAAAAAACTTGGATATTACCTTCTGACCAAGTAATTTCTCTAAATGGATGACAAATGAGAGACACTTCAGAGTTCAATCTGAATTTTTATTCCTCTTAATTAGTACCCTACCCTTTATTTTCTTATAGCTTTCCAAATACTCCTAAAGAGAAAATGAAATTAATAATATATTTTCACATTATTGCTATTCCTTTGCAATTTTAGCAACTTCAGCATTAAGATTGTACTATTTTTTTGTCTAATTGTAAGCTACCTTTGTTCTCTTTATTCTGAAGGTGAGCTTTGATTCCCTTTTCTAGCACTGGAGCTGAACGGTATTCAGCATTCCCAAGGTTCAACCCTTATTGAAAAACCCCAGTTTTTCTCACTGTATTCAGAATTGCAGGGAATCTGCTTTCCTTGTCAAAAAGCTCACAAGAGGTCATTGGAAGGACACAATTAATGTTGCTAGTTAGGAAAGCAAGTTAAACTGAGCCTTTTCGTAGTGCAGTACTGTTTGATTGAAGGCTAATGTCGATGTGGACACTTAACTAATGCTCTTAATTATTTTGTCAGCTCCAGTCATTATTCATGGCATAAACTTGAGGTCATGGGCCTTTTTTCAACCACGGTGTTTGTGGTTGCCACTGTTCATTGAACCTATCTCAGTTTGGCTTGGGAAAGGGCGGCGGCTTTCTACAACCAAGAGGCAGCAGTTACTCTGTCTCTAGTTGCCAGGAGCTCTGGAGAAGTCAATGATTAGCAGATTCATTTGTTCCTAGGGAACCAGGGCTCAGGAGGCATGTGGCACAAGTGGTATCATGGTTGCTTTGGGAACCAGGATGATATCAGTTACAGAAGCTGTGAGGTGAACTGATTGATGTGGGGATGGCCATCAGCAATGCTTCTGCTGCTGTAAGTGTAGCTCTACAGTCAGTCATGGAGTGGCCTCTCTCCTGAAGAGAACTGCATGCCTAGGCCTGAGCTTTGCTGCAGTGCTCTAGCCATAAACCTCAGTTTTCACTGCGAGGTTGAAATGCGTCTGCAATTCATTGGCTTTTTCTGATTAAGTTTGTTTTTGTCTTTATTAATAGACGTGGATCTTCTGTCTAATAAACAAACATGAGTCATCTGAAGTTGTTTGTGGCTACGCTGAAATGGCATGGCATTAAGCTTCTGGAAAAGCAAGATGTAGCCAGAAGGGTGTTTTCACATGGCCAACGGTATGCTTCGTCAGGAACCTCAGAACCATTCCTGAGTGGGAGTAATTCAAATTATGTGGAAGAAATGTATTATGCGTGGCTTGAAAACCCTAAAAGCGTCCATAAGGTAAATCTAAAGCTCGACTGTAAATGATAATATTAGGTTAAGAGCAGAATCGATTTTTTTATTTTTTAACTTGTTCTATAAAAAGTCCAGAAAAAGGTCTTGTATGAAATGAAAAATGTGAAATTAATTTCCCACATATTGATTCTTGTAAGATGTGATATTGCAGCAGGAAAAGTACAGAGGAGCCACAGGCATGGTGAACTGAGCAGAAAGAATGAGAAGTCCAGACCAGAAATAGTAAGCTGCTCAGAAACTTTCACCATTCCTCCATGGAAATACTGTTCAAGCAATCTGTTAAGTAATTAGTTACATCTGGAAGAAGACCCAAGAAGTAAAATACTTCTAATTTTTCCATTTGTTGTAGTAAGGTTGTATCAGAGGATATGCTATATTTAAATAGTAGGTGTTGGTACTTCTAAACTGTGTGAAGAAGATGAATGTTCAGTTCCCTTTAGGTAGCTGTGGAAGTTGTAACCTTGGAACTGAATCTGAAATTGTCAGAGAAGCCTTCCTAAGTATCGTGAAAAGTATTTTGTTGTGTCTCTCTCTCTCTCTCCAGGCGCCATATATTTGTTAGCATTTTTTTTTACTGTAAATCTATTGCCCAAATCCTTTCCTGTGGGCAAAATACATAGACTTATTTTTTTAACAAGCTTTCTGCTGACAGGAGAGGCTCTCTTATGGTGATACATGTATAGTAACTTAAGAAGCCGATGAGAAGTCTGATAAATTCTAAGACAGACAAGTCATTTTCTGGAGAAGTAATGTGAATTGTGTCCAAAATGTTTACCAAATTGGTTGTGTGCTCCCTTATTCTTGAGGCACGTATATCAAAATGTCACTTAGAGGTTGTTCCTCTAAGTCTGATAATCTATCTATCTAGAGCGTGAGGAAGTGACGCATGTTGAGGAGGAAAAAAAGATACCAAAAAAAGCAGTTCTTTAGCTTTTTTTTTTTGGATGTTGCGTATGAATTTAGCCTTGTTGGAAGGTGACATATGCAGTGACAACTATGAAGACTGAACGTTATTCACATAGCAGGTAGTGTAACACCTTAGTTTGGGGCTGAAGAGACCTTCCCCAGGGGTGACTGCTCTCGTGGCATCATTCTTAGTCATGCAACTGCCAGCTGAATTTCCAGCCGGCGTAGAGCAGGGCAGCGTGTTGTGTAGATACACAGAATTAATTCCTGAGAAGCCCTCATGAGGTGTTGGTGCTGTGGATCGATATTAACCCTTTATTTTGAGGACACCGAAGCAATGAGGCAATGCAGGAGGGGCGTGTACGGTGCCGCCTGGTTTTATTTAAGTGACACGGGCTGGCGACCACGCCGCCGGCGCCGGAGCTGTCCGCGGTGCTGAAGGGCCGGCCCCGCCGAGCAAAGGGCAAAGCCTTCTGCTGAATCTAAACCGGCTCGTTGTTTTGCTGGTACCTGGGGTAGTCGGAAATGCTAAAAATCCTGCCGAAAGACTGTCCCATTCATCTGGCAGTTCAGGCCCAGTTGGGTGATGGATCCTGATGAAGTGATGCAGTTTGTAGATTGAATAGTGATGGATAAATTAGAAGTGAATTGACAGAGGAATGTAACTCTACTGGTGGAGTAGAGTGTGGCCTAGGGACTGGATTCCTGGTAGTTCAAGATGCATTTTGAAAATGTGCAAATTCTTTTCCAGGTTAAGTCTATGTAATATAGCAGAAATGAACTGAAGTAAATTCACTATGTGCCTGGTTTATGAGGTTTGAAAGAATATGATTGATAGACATCATGGATTACTTTACAGTTATTCTTGCCTAAATAATTAGATTTTTCACAGCCTAGAAAAAAGAGGGGGACGAGAATGATGCCAATTAATTTTAATTTGTTTCATCAACAAAATTAATTTTTGGCTTCTTGCAAACCATCTTATTTCCTCAGCTGAAAGCTGTAAATACCTAAGACTTTTGTTGACAGAAATTGTTTAATTTGGACTTTAATAAAACGGTTTAAAAATGTTGAGAGCTGAACTGCCTAGTTTTCTTAAAAATACAGAAAAAATCATGCTGTAGTTGTATGACTGTAGGCAAGTTGTGGATTTGTCATTTTGCTATGGGAAGTGGCAGAAGTGTTGGAAAATAATGTCAAGAGACACCAACGGCTTATGTGGTCTTGGTTATGGTATTGTTAATAATTCGACTTTCTCTGCAGGCTGCTCATATCTCATTGTTTTATCCAGTATGTCCAGTGTGGTTTAGAGACCCGATTTGTCTAAGCTAGATGCTTAGACATTTCTTTCTACTTATTAATTTTTTTCAGTGTTACTAGTGTTTTTTCTAAGGATCTCTCCTTTCTAGGTATACCATGCTTATATATAAAGCAATATGCATTTATATCCATAGGAGCTCTTTTTCTTTGTGCAAATCCATTCCTGATGATTTCCTGCTTTTCCTTGTCTTTTGAATTTCCTGTCGTTCAAGTAGCCAAAACAACAATCAGAATAAAATGACGTGAGCTCTGAAAAAGGCATCGTTATTTCTCCTTGAAGCATGGTGTCAGGGCCATAGATCTTAAGGAAGAAGCTTGACAAGGCTCAGTTATTACTATCACAAGATTAATTACAAAACTGCATGGTTGGATATTGAGTACATAATGCCTGCCATGTTATCCTGTATGCAGCCACTCTCCCATGAGTATGTGATCACTTCCTAGTTTTAGGTACTTGGAAAAAGAGTGAGGTTTTTGTTTTGTTTTGACTTAATCTTTTTTCTTTTCTTTTTTTTTTTTTTTTTTTAAATGGTGTAGTGATTATCGGTGTTTGTCTTCTAAGGTTTTAATGTCCTTACCACAGTTGATAAATACTGTGATGTCACTAGAAAAAAAACAAACCATCAAGATAACTTAATGTGTTACTTGTTATTCTAAGTGCAACACTGTTTATTATATGAGAGTAGAATATTGCCACTGAATCACTTGAATTGTATTCTGTTACTTGAGAAAATAATGGTTAACTACAATATAGATTTGTTGACAGGAAACAAAAGAAAAAGGAATGTATCATGTATCATTACAGTAATTTATTTTTTACAGATATATTTTTCTATTATAAGTCTCCTCTATCATTTTCTTAAAAGAACTTTACTAATTTAGTTGAGAACCTGCAGTTTTGCTGTGAGACCAAGCTGGTCTTCTGTCTGTTCAGTCACATGGCAAGTGCTGTTGCCAAAGACTGACATTGATACACAGGACTTGAAGACTATAATCTGGTATCAATCTTGAAAGACACTGTAGGAATTTGTAAAGGCTTTGATGGATGTGTATCTAGAAAAAACTAATTTTCTGTAGCCAAATGATGTATTTTCCCTCCCCTCTGATTAAATGTCAAGCCTGCCCAACAAATCAATAAGTTCAAAAATGTGATAGGAAAAAATAGTATGGTTTTCTTCTGTCCCAGCTGCCTGCGTCTTCAGATGTAAACATTTTGAAGGTATTTCTTTATATTAGTGAGTTTGCATGAAGACAGTATCCTATGCTTATTGTCCTTAAACAGGTAGCTTGTTGGGCAAGTCTGTTTGGATTTTGTTAGCAACTGTCTCAGCAGAGCACTTATCTAAAAACGTATTCAATTGTTTGTGGGACTGTGCTGTGATAACTTTTATATCTAAATGAAAAGCTTTTGACTCAACGAAGGAATAGTTATACTATTATCATAGTTACATGTGTATCATGGTGCTGGAAAAGGTGAGGAACAAACATTAACATAAGCAAATATATTCTTTATTAAAACTTTGAATAAATACCAAATGTCAGATTTGTCATGGATCCAAATGTGTGTTTGGAATTTCCTAATTTAATTAAAGTTAATAACTATCTGTTACCAAAATAATTCCCCCAGTCTAAGTAGCCTTAGTTGTAACACAAAGAAATTGTATCTGTTTTTCACTGTCTGGGAGTTGCAAACTCTCAGAGTAGGTGCTGTGTAAGCATGGAATAACAATACTGTTTGTATTAAAGAGTAAGAGGATGTGTATAGAGAATACCAGAGGAAAAGCAGTTACACAAATAGACTCTTGGAGACCATTTATAGGATGTTCTGTAATTTCAGACTTCTAATCTCAATGTGGCTAGCAAGGTGTCAGGATAAGAATATAGGAAATGGGCATAAATGAGAGAAGGGAGGAGGAACTAATTCTTCATCAGTGTGTTTAAAACTGACCACCAAGAATAATCTGTCTGCCTTAATTTGTCATGGCATGTAAAAGGCTATGTTTAGATCAAGTCTGTGTAAGAGCAGAGTGATAAATTAAGTAAGCTTATTGTATTTCTGTCAGTGCAGCTTTGTATTAATGAAGAAGTAAGGAGAGGTGCATTAAAACAGTGATTCTCGGGCAGTGGCTTAATGCTAATGATGAGGTTCCCACCCAGAGGTTCAATGAGTCCCCCTGCTTCTGTAACCTGACCTTGGAAGGCTGGGTGATGTTTAGCTCTTGTATGCTGCCCCTCTCATAGTGTTTCTGAACACCTTAAAGCTTGTAAAGATTTCAATATGGAGATTTTTTTGTTAATGAAAACAGAATTTTAAAAATATTTTTCTGTTGTGCAGTCTTAGTATTGCGTTATTTTGATTCTTTTGTTATTCTGTATGAATATATTAAATATTATTTTTAAAATAAAATATTTGGGCTACTTTTTGTCTTTTCTGGCATTGGTTCCTTGAAATGTTTTAGTTCCAACCTCACATCCGGGGTAAGTAACGTGCACTGTACAAAATGAAATTTAGTTTTTACAGCTAAATTTTTTAATAGCTTTTCTTCTGTTCCAGTCACAAAGATTTTAAAGTTTTGAAATAGCTTCCTTTCTTTCCTAAGTTAGCCAGACAGAGGAAAGCGTTTTATGACCTTTCATTACCTTTTGTGGAAACCGTAAGCTAAGCACAAGTATTGATTAGTCCCTTGCTAGTGCTGAGTTTCTTCTTTGTTGGGTATAAGCATCTCAGATGCTTTATCCCATTCTACTGCTGTCTGTTGGCATTCATACATCTAATACCATTCTAACCTGGGACAGTGACCACCTCATCAGAATGGAAACAGTTCAGGAAAACCAAATTTGGGCATATGTGGAGGAGGTGGCTTGTGTGAAAGTGCAGATGGAAATAAAAAGATCTTTCATTTGTTGTGATTCAGTTTCTCAAATATGTACTCTTCTAGAGTTAAGACTTGCACCTGAATGCAAGTCTAAGTTATGACTTACCAGGTCTGTAATTTCTTTTACAGTAAGAGAGCCTAAGCTAGTGAGAAAAGGATCTTAGACCAAAAGCCTCACTCAGAAAAGCTGTAATTGCTTTTAAACAGTTTCTTCGAGAAAGGCCCTTAAGGACTGATTCTGATTTAGCATATTCAGTGAGTATCTTAAAGTATCATACGTTCTTTAAGTATCATTAAAGAAATGGATTAATATCATTTATTAAGGCTTTCAGTTTTACAGGCTTGATACCTCTTTACCAGCAGCATAATATCATATCCATTACTGATTCCCTGAATAAACATCACAGGTAAAAAGAGCTGTGTGAATGAATAATGTACGAAGATGCTTTGCACTCATATGTGCTGGAGGGTTTTCCACTGAACAAGCTGAGTGTAAGAAATGAGATGAAAAGGGCTCTGTGTAAATGAAACACAGTTGCTACCGAGATGTGGGCATGCTGGTGCTGTCTTTTTGCTGGCTATTAGTGGTACTTAATACTGTAATGTAGTGAGGTACCATTTGCAGCTTGAAGGAGCTGCTTGTGGCTCGGCCTTTTGTTTGAGGTAATAAATTTTCCTTTTTCTTTCCTTTTCTGTATGCACATCCAGTCCTGGGATTTGTTTTTCCGAAATGCTAATGCTGGCCAAGCATATGTTCCCCATCTACCAGATCAGTTGGAAAGAAAGGTGTCATTTCTTCAGAGCCATGGCCTGTCTCAGACACCGGGTAAAGCTGAAAAGCTTGTTGAAGATCACCTTGCTGTGCAGTCTTTGATAAGAGCATACCAAGTAAGTGTACTTGGGGGTAGGTGTGGGATGGGCCTCTCCTTTGCAAACAACCTGTTTTCTCCTTCTTATGTTCTTGTTTGTCTTCTGGTCTTAACTCTTGCCTGTTGTTTTGCTTCTGAAATGTCTTGAACTGGTCAGTCTTTTTTTCCCTGCACAGTGTATGAACACTGAGGTCCTGGATTGAGACTGGGATGCTCCTTTGGTTTAGCAAACTCGGGATTCAGATTACCCACAGCCCTGATGCTGGTTGTCTGACTTAACCTGGAAGCTCTTTATGGAGATAGTAGTTTGTGAAAGGGAACATGGATCTATTGGGTTTTGCCCATTTACCAGGAGCAGGAGCCAAACATATCAAAGTTCACCCTTTACCATTCTTTTATCTCACTCGACTGTATTAAGATTTTGCATATGTGTAACTGATTTAGTAAGTTACTTGACCAAATTGGAAAACTAAGTTAATAGTTAGGAGAAGGGAGTTGTCCTGGATATTCTGGTACTAATGAATCTCCTGGTGTGTGCAGTGAAATAAGATCCTTTCCCTCTCTTCAACAGCAAACTTTTCCATGATCCAAGCCCGTCTTTGCATCTGGGAAAGTTTGAATTACACTTCTAAACATTACTGCCTTTCTTTAAGAAAGGAGGAAATATGCTTGCCTTCTTATACATCTAGTGTGAATTTTGAGATTCCTGATTCGAGCAGAATTATATGTAAAAAGAGAGGAGAAATAATGAATTAACTAGAAGTTGAATTTTGCGAAACTGGTGGTACTGAGTTTGGGTCAGCTTTGATGAATTTCTTTGAGAGACGTGTTAACAAAGTTGGCTTTGTTTCACACTCAGATATTTTTAATCCTTTTATTAAAATAAGAAATTATGTCTAACTTCTTTGTCCTTTGTAAGAAGGATTTTGGACATAGCACAGTGATTTTGGTTAAATGTTATCTAGATGTAAAACAAGTTTGCACATTTTTATTTAGACTTGTGTTGAATATTTTAATTTCAATAAAGGGCTTGAAAACAGTGTGAAACAGAAAAACTCACTAAACATGTAAATCTGTGTTGAGCAAAATATTCCAGTTTGATTTTTTACGTGTGTAACCTGCGAAGAAGTCTGCTACTGTGTGACTTAAGCAGATCTGTTCTGCCCCACACTAAGAATTTTAACTCCTGTTTGCTATCATCAGAGGAATAGAAGAGGAACTTTTTTAAAAACTTCTTTTCTGTACACATCGCATTATCACCGTTGATTCAGATATGAACCATGTTATTCCAGCTGCTGAAGAGGTGTTGTAAAAGAGTGGTAAGGTTTGTGAATATAAAGAATACACAGAATTTCCTTAGAAATAGCTATGTAGAAAAGAACTACTTCAGCCCACTTTTTCTTGCAGTACAAATTTGTTGAAGAATTAGAGAAAATTGGAGAATACTAGGCTGCTTTGACACCATTTACTTGAAAATAGTTCAGAGATTGCCATTTTGTTGCCTGTATTTGAAGGAGTGTGCTGTCTGACTCAAGGGATGGAACAGAAATGTCTGTATAAATGGCAGGCACCTATGTGTCTGCGACAAACAGTGGAAGAGGATTACCTAAGGCAACTGCCTGTTTTTAAAAGGTATTTAATACCCTCTAAATTCAGTGTTGAAGGAATACGATCAATTTGTGACCTTCCTTTGCCTGATAATGAAATGAAATGGAGAAGGATACAGAATTTTCATTTCTCAAACCTGTCAGTATTTTATGGATTTTGTGGTCTGTTGAGCTGGTCTTCTGAAAAGGCAGTTGATCTATTGCTTTTTCTAATGCAGAGGACCGAACACACAGAAAGAAGGATTTCCAGTGAAATGTGTGTGCTTAACAAAAATGACTCTAAATAAATTGATTTCTTGAGTCTTCTTTTATAATGTAGTTTTGTTTTTGGTTTTTTTTCTTGCATCTGTGTCTAGAAAATATGATTGTAAAGTCTAGTTTCAGGTAGACTGTGCTTCTGTTTAGTCAAATTTATGGCAATTGATAAAAATTTTCCATGCATGTATTTTCACAAAGTTGGTCTGATTTTTGCAGTTGTTACTGTTTTCTGTATTCAGTGAAAGAAATTGAAGTTATTTTATAACTTGTTATTGAGGAAAATACTGTCTTTTAGTTAAAGACCAAGCTCTCCTGGAGTGTTAACATGGCACAGCGCTTTACTGATTTGTTCTTCTGGGTTTTGGCATTCTTGCTAATCCTCTTCCTCTTGCTGCTGATACTGCAGAGCAGATGTAGCTTATGGAGGTGAATTCTTTGCTGTTGATGATGCTTGAGACAGAATTGTTTGCTTAGTTCCAGTCAGATAGACTTTGTGCTGCTGTAAACAATGAGGTGGCACAGATGTTGCTGTGGGCATAATTTGGCCTGTCAGAGTTTTATTACTGGTGATTCATGAGATGTAAAGAATCTCAGAGGCCAGGCTGAATTCACATTGCTGGTAGTTCTAAAAAAGATGCTGTATTCTGTTTGCTTATTAATGGAAAGCATTTTGTTATTAACTCTCCTGTAAATATAGAGAGTCACTTCTTGATGAACCACACTTTAATCACGCTCTATTGCTGTGTGGTGTAATTCATTATTCGTATTGCAGTTTATGAATATTCTTTTTTTCAGAGACAATTAGAATACTAGTAGTGTGAATTAAATTCTACCCAAGTAACCTGAATTTGTCCTTAAAAAGAAAAATATTAAGGATAAAATATTCATATAGTCATCTATAAAAAGCTTTTAATGAGCTAATTTGGTATATGAGAATCATACACAAGAGACGTTATATTTAAAAATTGTTTTTCATTTGTGGATATATTGAATCAATTAGTTATTTCTTCTGTAGCAATGTTGTGTTAATAGAAGGCACTAGTTTGTAGCAACTTGTCTAGTTTGTTAACTTGCATTAACATCAGTCATTGATAAATGAAAGCTGGCTAAATTCTTCATTGAATTTATGTTCTTTGGTGTCCTGAATGTCAATTTTATCATAGCTGAAATTAACAAAACTTTGTGAATGAAAATAAATTGTATCTGATGTGGAGCAGAACACATGAAGAGTGATCCCTTCACTTCCAATATAAACTTCTTCAGCAGCAGTCTGGTTTAGGTCAGCAATGGTGTATTTCAGTGTTCTGCAGGGGTGGAAAAGAGGATTCAGACAAAGAATACAAAATGGCTCAATTAGGAAATGATAGGATCTATAGATTAGTCATAGTTTCTTAATTTTGCCCAGAAATTTAGAGTTCAGTCTTTATAATTTTTCTTTACTTAGACTTCAGTGTAATTCCAGTTTAAATTGTATGTCAGACAAAATAAAGGTTATTTTCTAATGTGTATTCATCAATTTTTAATAGAGGTGGTAAACATATCCAGAGATACAATGATTATTTCCTGTTCTTATGGGAAAATCTGGGAAATATGACCCTCTCTTGACATTAGTGGTGTTTGCTTGTTTGACTTCATGGCTCATATACATACTATGGAGACATATCAGTGACTTTTCCTTTTGTCAGACTTTTGTTAGTGTGATTTCATTTTTCTCTCACTTTCCTCCTTTTTCAGATCCGTGGACATCACGTGGCTCAGCTAGATCCCCTTGGAATTCTGGATGCAGACTTGGATTCATTTGTTCCATCTGACTTAATCACTACAATCGATAAACTTGGTGTGTACACTGTATACCTTGTTATTTGCAATGGTCATTTGTCTCTTTTGTCTCACTGGGCTGAGGTGATTTAATAAGACATTTCAGAGAAGCTTCTACCTTTTCTGCTTGCTGGTATCATGAGATAGTTTCTTTGAGCATTTGTAAGGTGGCTCAAATTTCAGCATGATGGAATTTCTACTGTGAGATCACAGGTAAGGTTCCTGTGAATTCACCTTCTGATGAATGATGATTAGAAACATTTTATTAAAAACCCAAATCTTATGGTTTTGAACCACAGCAGGAATTAATACTAATCAATACATTAGGCCAAGATGCTGGTAATCCAAATTACTTTTAAACCATTATGCTTGGTACTTGTTTTGACAGGGGACATCTGAAGCCTAGTCAACAGGAAAAACAAGCAATAAACAAAACGCTGGATAGAGAAACTTCGGATAAATTTCTTACCAAATTTGGATTCTAGCCTCTGATACTTACTCCTTCTGTATGACTTGAAGAAGCCCGTTTGAAAGTATCAGGAGAAAACACAGAAAGGGTAGAGTTTTTGACTTGTGTATATAATCCACTGGTGATCATTTTAGTTTACTGCTGGAAGAGTGTAATACACTAGGGTTTGCTTTTGCAAAGGTTGTTCTGGTTGCTAAGAGGGCATGTCTTTTGAGAAATTGCACTGATCAATTTCTTTGCTCCTCTCTGCTTGAATGAAAAAGATCTGATTGATTTTTCTCTACTCTTCAGTCTACCTGGTATGTTTAAAAGATGGTTTTCTACTTGATAAAGACACTGAATCAATTTTTCTTCGATATGTAGGGACGCTTTTTGAACCAGATATAAAACACAGTGCAAGTAGTCTATAAAACACATTCTGCTTAATTTTACTGCAAGTACATTCACTGCCTCTTTGCTGCTGTGTTTTCTATTTCTGGTGGTGAGGAAAGACGCAATTCTGACCCTTGATCACATAAAGGCAGTGGAGTGCTTAAGACTGTAAATAGAGTGGTGTTTACACAATTCAGGGCTTCTCTTTGAAGTTTGTTAGCTTTAATTAAAGGAAAATACCTACTAGAAAATACATTAGACATTTACCGAGTAAATATAATTTGTTTGGAGCATGGGCAATTGCTAGCATGTCAGTACAAATTTATTTAAACTCCACAGATAGTTTAGTACAGTGTTGTGACTGGTCGGAAGACATCATACTGAAGCCCTCATGAGCATAGGAAAAATAGACCTCTGAATGAGATGGGGGGATGTGTCTGAGAGTGTAACTGAGGTCATATTTCAGTTTAGGAGGGGAAACAAAATTTCTAACCTAGTCTTGGCACAGCAAAAAAGAGAAGGATCTCAAATGTTGCCTGTCCCTGAATGTTCCAGTCCAGAAACTTAGGAAAGGTCTCTGGTAGTACAGAAAGTATTTTAGTGTTTAATTTTTCTGTGCATTTTCTTTGTCCCATCTTCTGGTTTCTTTTTTTGAGAAACCTCCTGGTAGGAAGTTTCTTCTGGGAGTTGCTTCTAAAGATGCAGGTAGTTACAGGTGTACCTACTGCACAGTTCAAATTACAGAATTGCTTTCAGGAACTCTTGGATTTCAATAAGGTTGTATCTCTTTAAACATGAAGTGATGCTTCAGTAAATATACAAAGCACAGATGTTCTGTGTGTGCCCAAGTCACTCTTGTATGTGTTCTGGTTTTTGCATGACAGAACATGCAGAGCCTCTGAAGTCTGAGAAAAAGTCAGCACAGAAAAAAAGAAAAACGGATGTTAGCACTACTTTGTTTCAAATGACACTAAAGCCCCTGTTATTGCCTATGTCTCTTCCCTCCTCCTTTTTTTTCCCCGTTCTGGTTTTTTTTTTTTTTAGCCTTATAGAAAACTAGAATTAATTTGATGCTGGACAATCCTATTACAGTACCAAAAAGGAGAAATAATGGTACACAAACACTTTTTTTCATCACTCCAGATTTGGCATTCTAATATATTATTAAAATTATTATTAAAATAACAACTAAAATTTAAAATATATTATTTTAAATATATTATTTTTAAAACAGAAAACATGTTATTACTAACAGTGCTTGTGTAGTAAAAGTGACGGCAACACAGTCCTATGGCCTGACTTAACTCTAAATGCTAAATTCCTTTATTATTCCATTTTTAAATTGCTTCCTCCCTTTCATCTTCAGAAAATTCCTTTAACAGCGAATACATAGCACTATTCTATCTTGATTTAAGAGTTATATGCAGGGTGTCATATCAGTGTTAAAGTGGATTCCTGCAGCTTATCTAGAACCATAGAGAAGTTATTTTTAGTTTTAAAAATACTTTTACATGTGCACACACATATGTAATTTTTATGTATATATACATTTATATAACTTTGTGTAATGTGTGTTAGAAGTTTTATACATTTACTTCTTACAGTTGCAAGAAGCTGTTTTTCCTTTCTTCATTTAACAGGTCTAGATTAAACTTCATCATGCAAAGCCTTTAACTTTCATTGATAGCAGTCTTTCAGTCATCTATTGTGTATTTTGGCTTTTGAAACTGCATAATAGTTATGTTAAATATTTTCTTAAACCATATTTTCAGCCAGAACAAGTGTAGGTATATCTAAATCAAGATGGGACAATTTGCTTAAACAAGCCCTTGTTTTAGTGGGGGAGGGTGTGTGTGTGTGTGTGTAAATCTGTCTGTTTTATAAGGGGTTGCTGATTGGGAAGTAGAGCTGTAGAGGTCATTACATGGCTATTTCAAATTAGCTTCCCTGTACAGAGAAAGAGAGTGACTAGAGATACCTTGGAAGTTCTGCCGGAGTGTTTGCAGAGCATTCCATTGAACAAGTTCTGTATTTTCTCTTAGTCTATCTATTAATGTTGCATACAGTCATCTAGTATGTTTCCAACCCACTGATTCTGTCTGTGAAAAGTTGTTCTTTTTGTATGTGTCTGCTCGTGATAGTGCGAGGAAGAAATCCCAATCATAACTGTTTTACTAAACGGTGAAGTGCAAGTTGTAATATGGAGAATTGATGGCACACATGCTAATATGCTAAAATATAAAAAGGTTTGGGTGATTGTCAGTTGTTCTGTCTGAGCATTTAAGAAAGAATGGTTTGGTACTTCTAGTCAAACTAGACTAGAAGTAATATAAATAACTATTTAATTTTAAAATTTCTTTTTAAAATCCAGACTAATCTGCATTGTACTAATGGATGCCTCCAAAATATTCACACTTTCAATTTTTAATCTGGTACCTTCTTTCTTAATACTGCTTTATGAAACTTAATTTGTGGTGGTTTGAAAAACAATGCTGGCTTCCTTTTTTGTCTCCTACCCGGCTTCACAAATGGATAATGTACCTGTTGTAGGGTTTTACGGTTTGCATGAATCGGATTTGGACAAAGTCTTTCAGCTGCCTACAACCACCTTCATAGGAGGAAATGAGAACAGTCTTTCTTTACGAGAGATCATCAAACGGCTGGAGGTCAGTGGGGCAATTTTTGATGTGTGATTGTTTTCATCCAAACAGAAGTGAATTTTGTGCAGTTGTCAGTCATAAAGAACTTGTAATTTGTCACTTATTAATAAAGCATGTAAAGAATTCAAATGGCATTAAAAATAATCCTTCTAGTGTTTCTAGAGATGGAAGCATCATTAGTTTCATTGCCTGGATGTCTGAAATACATAGACTAATGGTGAGTATAAAACAGGTGAATGTGGTAGAATATTAATTTGGCCCCTAGTTCTGTAAAGAGCTGATGTTTAAAAGCAGTAGAGCTTTTAGAACTTGTCTTTTAAGTGTCCTACCACAGATAAAACACCTTTGCATACAGTACTCAGGATGTGCAAGGGTTGCTCTTGGAGCCTCAGCTTTAGTGAAACTTTTACCTGAGTGAAATACAAGGGTTAGGTGCCAAATTCATGAAAGCCCAACTGTAGCTTGTAGATAGTGATGATCCTTGTTTTCCATCTTCAATGCGTTTTCTAGGGTTTCATTATCTGACAGGTGATATGTTTACGCCATGTGAAGTCATCAAAGTGAAAATAATTTGAAGCAAAAGTAATTTAATGGAATAAATATAATTAGAGGGGAACTCCAAATAGCAAAACAGCAAGAATGGTAATTTATTTGTAAACTACTGAGTGAGTAAGTGTTGGATATTCCCGATTGTGCGTTTTCCAGGATTTTGGAGTACTGAAGTTGTAGAGATTTCTGTTGCGTGGTAATGAAACCCATTGGAGTAAAAAGGGCTAGGGCTGAGGAAGTATTTTAAAGGATGAAATAGGGAATTGAGTAACAAGAATGTAAAAATAAAATAATTACCGAGCATATAAGAGTTCATGGCTTTGACCTGTTGCAAGTGTGAGGGAATGTGCTAACTTGCATATTTGACTATTACATCAGCTTAGCTGAAAAATGGTAAGTTGGTAAGCCACATCATCTCTGTTGTGCATTTGAGCTCTATGCTTGCTTTTTGTTTTTTGCACTTCTAGCATGTCTGTACAGCAATTTTCAAGAGATAATCCTTAGAATTGTAATGTGCAAGTAAATGGACTAAATAAATAGCAAAATCTAAAAGCTTCAAGGAACCGATTTGTGTTAGAGAGAAATAGCCCTCTGGTTTCCTTCTCTTCAGAGCTTTGGATTTTTTTAAAAATTGAAATTAACATTAAAATTCCTTTTTACAGGCAGTAGAGAGCACATATTATGTGTTCAGAGTGGGTTTGTCTCAAATTAAACTCTCAATAGGTCTCGTATTTTGGACACATTTTTCTGGTGAAATACTCTTAAGGTAAGAAGAATGAAATAAAAATAGCAACAAGGAAGTAAAATTTCTGAAGTGTCTTTGGATTTTTTCCTGTCCTTTCTCTACTCTCAGCTGCTTGGGTTCTTTTTCAGATTTCCAGCCTTCTGAGACTTGACAGTTATCAGATAATTTTCATGAGGCTTCATAGCTGTCTTTGCATTGTCTTCATTGCTTGATTTCAGATGACATTTAAAAAAGATAGGGTAAATTTTGATTAATTACTTGAAATCTTTGCTGGTGCATCTAAAGAAGAAACTATTATGCCTGTAAGAGGAGTAGCAAGTTAGGTGAAATATGCCAGTCGGTTTAAGGCATGTTTATTGCCCTGTTTTAAATGTATTACCAAATAAGAATCTTCCAGATTCAAAATTCTGAAATGTTACTTTGTAGAGAAAGCTTTCTGGCACAAAACTAGATTTGATAAAATAGTTTATTCACTTACAGGATTACTGTGGGGAAGATACAGCAGAAGAGGAAGAAGACAAGATAGCTTTCAGAAGAGTAATATGTACAGAAAATATAATTTAAAAAAAATATATTTGTTTCTTTGTGGCCCATTAACTCCTAAAGCTTTTGGGTTGGTGTTTTCACATCCTAGAATACCTACTGCCAACACATCGGCTTGGAGTTTATGTTCATCAATGATGTGGAGCAGTGCCAGTGGATCCGACAGAAGTTTGAGACGCCGGGAGTTATGAAGTTTACTAATGAGGAGAAAAGAACGTTGTTGGCAAGGCTGGTGCGCTCGATGAGGTACGCTGGGGTGGTGCTGGGAAACTGCTCTGTGACTGCTGGGTGTAAGCTGGTGCGGGAAGCTGGTGCTGTCTGTAAACTGCTGAGGTGGAGTTGAAGAGTCTAAGGGAAATCTGGAGTACAGGTGGGTGTAGTTAACCTGGATGTGATATCAAAGGAGAGTGTGTGCTGTGGGGTATGTCAGGGACTGTGTAGTGACTTTTAGTATTCTGTTTTCTTAAAAGGCAAGTTGTGTTGTGTAACACTTTTGCAGCCTTTAGTGGAGTATCTGGCAGTGTTCATTGGCTGGGAAAAAAAAATGTTTCAAAAGACTAGTAATATGCATCTGTGTTAAAGATTCATAATCTGTTTCAGAAAATAGGTGTCAGAACAACACTGGATACTGATCTTATGCTATATTCTATCTCCTGTGCATCTTTCTAGAAGCACATGCTCAAAGGAAGCCATCCTAACAGTCGGCTCAAGGAGAGTTTTCAGATGGGTGAAATGTTGACATGAGTGTTGTTTGACTCACTGGCATGCTAACAGTCTCTTTGGAATGCTGTGCCAGGATAGGGCTGAATTTGAGAGGCATAATGTGATTTCAAGTCCTGGTTTTGACCTTTTCCTTTTGAGGTATGCCAAGATGTGCTGTACTGTTGCATGACCTGGCAGCAGGAGTTTTAGTCTCTGCAGTACATGAAAGAATGTTTGGAAAGAGCTTATTGATTGCTCCCATTTTGGCTATCTGTATGGAAATGCTGTGATCCCAGAGACTGAATTACCCTCTCACCCTGAGAACAAGACTGTCTTCTTAGGCACAAGATTTATTACAGTTCTTACAATCTGAAAATGTTTGTATATCCTTTGATAAACACAAGAGTTAGAGATTTTATTCATAAAGACACTTTTTTGATTAAGCTTTTATATTTAAAGACCTAAAAATTAGTTGCTCATTGGAGGTGTTGGAAGATATTTTTGCCAGGTTTTGTTTGCCAATATTATGGCACGATTGTTTGTCTGATTAAAAGTTTAAATTAAACAGAAATAAAAGTGTCACTTAATGGTCAAATGAATATTGCACTTGAGTAAATTTTTTAGGGTCATTTTTAAGTCTTCCTCTTGTGTACATCTTTGAGCTACTTTGTGTGTGCATTAGTAAAAATGTTAGACCATGACTGCATAGTCTGACCTGGACATCTTCTTAAACCTGTGCAGGTTCAAGCATTTCTAGATTGTCCCTTCTGAGAGTAACCATCCTTCATAAGACTTGCTCTTCATTGCGTATTGAACACATGCAATGACAGAAGATGAGCCCTTGTGAACTCACAGTGGCATATAGGGGACTTGCAAGATGTGACTGTGAGATATTGTAGTTCTGCACACTTAGTGGCAGTTTGTGTCAAGTAATGAAGTTTCTTGCTTGCCCCATACTGGCTTACCCTGCAGCTACAAAGAGGAGGAAAACGGCGTCTACAACCACCAATTTGTTTTGCACTGTAGGACTTGCTGTTCACATGGGACCCCACTTTCAGTTTATATAAACTGGCATAGCCCTGCAGACCTCCCTGAGGAGTTCTGTCAGCATAGCTCAGCTGAGGGTCTGGCTTGAGGCTTAGATGCCTGAATTGAAAGGGTATTGATGGGTGAGCTAAGGAGAGTCTTTTGGCAACTCTTCATTTCACTGCTTTTAGGACTTCAATCTAAAGAGGTAAATGCCAGCATTCTAAGTGAGGAATAAGCTGAGTATTAATGGATTATGGCAGTGTTATGAGTTGAGGCATTGCACAGATGATGTAACCAATACAGTTATTTTCATGAAGATGTATTTTCTTTGCCTTTTTTATCTCCAAGCTTTACAACATATAATCCTTTCAGCGTTTGTTAAAAGGTACCTTTTAACTACTCACATTGCCTCTGGTCCAAATGCATTAAAGAATGAAAGAACACAGAATTGTCAAAGATTGACATCTTTCTCCTGCAGCTGCTGAGGCAGAGATACCAGTGGCCTAGTTCTTGGCACGTTACCAACTGTTACATCACACAGTCTGAGGAGCCCTGGCATTGAATACGACATGAAATAGGCATGCTTTCAACTGTATTTCTACAAGTTTTTAATTGTTACTTCCAGAAAATACAAGTTCTCTGTTACTTCTTCAATCCATAGAAGAGACTTCTTTGCTGTTACTTCACTTTCCCAGTGGTCAGTATAAGTTTTGTATACATAAGAAGGAGCAGAGTTTAACTTGGGAGGTGAATTTTGTCTGAGGTGGAGACTCTTCTTCCTGTCTGAATTTTTTCAAAGTCCCAATATTCCTCGAATGGAGGGGAAAGATTTAATTTTCTCATCTGTCTCCCTCCCTACATGTGACTTACTTCCAGAGGCCTAAAAACATGTATTCACAGATGTTTTAAAACAGCATAATGTCATTTTATTTGCTAAAAGATGTTAGCAATAAGTATTTTCTATGTGATCTTAATACAAACACTCTCTCTTGTTTTTTGGGGTTTCTTCTTGGCAAAGATTTGAAGACTTCCTTGCTCGCAAGTGGTCTTCCGAAAAGAGATTTGGTTTGGAAGGATGTGAAGTAATGATTCCTGCACTTAAGACCATCATTGATAAATCCAGTGAAATGGGCATTGAATATGTGATAATGGGGATGCCTCATAGGTAATGTCAATGGAACCCCCCCAACAAATGGGCTTATTGTTTTAAGACAAGTTTTGGTTTCTAGAGTTGTATTAACCAAGTTGATATTAGAGAAGCTAGGGTAGGTAGCAAGAGTCAGTTATAGCGAGTAATGGGAACATAGAACTGTAACAAATACTTGTCAGTGAGAGGCTGCAGGCTTCACATGTAAGTGCTAATGAAACTCTCTTCAGTGTATTTTGAAGCTGCAAGCAGATGTGGCAGCAGCCATGGTATCTACGCCATTGCATAGAGTCTAGAACTGAGAAAGCTTGGTGAGAAAGTATCAAACTTACTTTTGCACTTTGCCTTAATTAATTAGTTATTCATCATGTTAAAACTGCTAGATAGCTACAAAACTCATTGCTCGCACTTGGATAAATAGATGTTATGTCTGTGGGAATGTATTGGAGGAACTTTGCACTGGGAGAAGGGTAGAATAAAGGGTTTCAGGTTCAAAAGTTTGAAGAGAACTTCTTACTTGGAAATTTCTGACAGAGCTGGTTTACTGATTTTATGTGTTTTATGCTGTTAACTCTGTTATTACCATTTCTGAGACATAACTATGTTTGGAAATTTCTTAGAGGTAGACTGAATGTGTTGGCTAATGTAATCAGAAAAGAGCTGGAGCAGATCTTCTGTCAGTTTGATCCCAAGCTTGAAGCAGCTGATGAGGTAAGATGCTTCTTCAATAGATCTATATAGAGGGGTCAACATTCAGAGTAGTTTTTAGTCATTTTGGTCATGGTTATTATGAAAGTAGCATTATCAACTGCTGAAATGCATTGTCTTCTTTTGTAGTTTGAGGAATGTAATTCGTGAACTTTTTTAACAAATTTAAAGACTATACTGTACCTCTGACATGCAGAAGGTGACTGTAGATAAGTAACTTCCAGGTTATTTGACTGAGTTTGTAATCTCTAAGCATCTTTCTCTGTTTCATATAAATGAAATGAGTATCAATATTCTGCAAATATTTATCCTATATTGGATAGTGACATTAAGATAATAAAATAGGAACAGTGTTCCAATTTGAAATTACGGTGTCAAACCCATAGTGCATACTGATGTACAATTAGCTAGACACATTTTTCAGACTGAGTCACAGGTGTTAGGTGTAGTAAATCAGATGCAGCTGGCATGAGTGACATTCCTGAATTGTGACTACGTCTTGCATGTTAGGGATCTGGGGATGTAAAATATCATCTGGGAATGTACCATGAGAGGATCAACCGAGCAACAAACAAGAAAATCACTCTGTCGCTGATGGCTAACCCTTCTCACCTGGAAGCAGTTGATCCTGTTGTGCAGGGGAAAACAAAAGCTGAACAGTTTTACCGAGGGGATACAGCAGGGAAAAAGGTAATTTTTTTTTTAATATAGTAACTCTTACAGGTAGTTTTTAATATAATTTTTAACAAAAATAGTTACTGGTAGTTTTGTGTCACAGAGTCTTCCTCTTTCACAAAAGGGATATATCACCTGTTGAACTAGATAAGGTTTGTCATGACACCTTGAGGGTAACTTCAGGAAGTAGACTTAAAACTTTCTTTCATTTGTGAACTGAGCAAAGGCAGCAGAATGCTGACAAGTCCATGGTTTATTATAAAAATACATTCCTGTTTTATAAGCACTACAGAAATATGTAGTAAAGAAATCCTGCTGAGAAGCTTAAGTTGCAGTTTTACTTTCTAATATATGTGTGGATATGTGTATATAATCCTCCTTAGGTTATGTCAATATTATTACATGGGGATGCTGCATTTGCAGGACAAGGAGTGGTTTATGAGACATTTCACCTTAGTGACCTCCCATCCTACACCACAAATGGCACTATTCACGTTGTGGTCAACAACCAGGTAACACATAGAGCATTTTACAATCAATTTGTCTGCTAAATAGTTGCTAGTATATTTCTTTTTATTCTTTTTCATTGGCTGGGTCCATTGTCCCCTTTGTTTATTAGAATGGTCCTGAAAATGATCATAGTATCTAGAAACTCTGGATAATATTTTATCACCTACATTTATTTAATTCAATTTGTAACACTTAGCTGAATTAGGCTTGCTTTGTTTTGTTTCTAAGGGAACAAAAAGAAGCTAGCTAGCCAAAATGAAAAGCTGATACTTCTGAGTAAATTACTATTACATTAAAAATTCAAGTGTTCAAAACAAAGTAAAGGGAGATGCCCACATTTTAATGTAAATTTCTGGAATTTTTAGATTGGCTTCACCACCGACCCCCGTATGGCCCGTTCATCTCCATATCCTACTGATGTTGCTCGTGTGGTCAATGCTCCCATTTTTCACGTGAATGCTGATGACCCTGAAGCAGTGATGTATGTGTGCAGCGTAGCTGCAGAATGGCGAAACACATTCAATAAAGATGTGGTGGTTGACTTGGTAAGTCTAGATTTTCTTAACTTTTCATTCTGTATATTATGTACTACTCTCTTATTTTTCCGTGGCTTAGAAGACCCAGTCAAGAAACATCTTTTGATTTTAATGGCCTTTAGTTTCTTCAAATAAAAAACCCAAATAACTAACAGCCCCACAAGAATCCATAAATGTTTTTATACCACAAACCTCTAAAATGTCTGTAAAGCAATGAAATGGAAAAATTTCATTTTACTTTTTTCTTCACCAACAAAAACAATCTTTCCCTTTGTAGGTTTGTTACCGCAGGAGAGGGCACAATGAGATGGATGAACCGATGTTTACCCAGCCTCTAATGTACAAGCAGATTCATAAGCAGGTGCCCGTGCTGAAGAAGTATGCTGACAAACTGATTGCAGATGGGACTGTAACACTGCAGGAATTTGAGGTACATATCAACAGAGTTAAAGGGAACTTAAGAAGCTGTCAGTAGGAAGACACAACTGCTACTGTATGCTGTCTGCTTAAAAACCTTCATTTCATTACTGTGATAAGTCTTTACCCTTTGACGCTTTCTGATTCAATTTGGGTTGGATTTTCATGTAAAATAGGTAGTACTGTTGTAAAAAAGGACTGAAAGTGCTGTGAAGTAATTAATGCATATTGCACAGAAAAAAATTCACTTCAGTTCTGAGATTTGTAAAAGGTGATCAGATGTGAATGTTGGAGATGGAGGCATTTGTCAGCTGTTCTTCATCTCTAGAATCTTGATTCAGCAGTAAGACAGTATATGAATGCTCATAGGTTTAACTGTAGCTTCATATTGATAACCTTGGCAGGTTTGTATCCAGCAACAATGCAATAAAATCAATTTAACCTTTTTATTTTCTTGCAATAATTCAACTAAGTTCAGAGATAATTTGAAATATTCCAGAAGGATGAAGTGTAGAGTCTAGTGCCTGTATTAAGCTGGTTAGATCTTTACCTTAATCTTTTTGAAAGTGAATGTGTAAAGTGCAGATGCAACAAAGGACCTTCTGAGAAGGTATGGCTAACTATGTAGTGACAGACACAGTATTGCAGATCCACAAAAAAGCAGTTTGTGTAGGTGCATTCTGTTATCTGCAAGAATGATCACAGCTCACACAGAACTAGCTAACCTGAATCGTTGTAAGAGTGTGCCAGTAGTGGCATGGGCTTTGGTGACTGGATCCGGGATCCTAGATGGATGTTTTACTCTACAGACTGAGTTCACATTGCTGTTAATTACTCTGAAGATTAGCTACTTAGTAACTTGCATGTAGTTTTGGATTGAAATATACTGTACAGAATATGGCTTTGTATTTGTTGTCATTGATTGGTGTGGCCAGCAGATTCTTAGCTAAACTCATAGCCAGACTAGTTTTCTAGGAGATTCTTTTCTAGTCTTTAGTGGCTTCTGTGTCCTGAAGTATGAGAGCTGGATAATGCTGATCTTAGAAGTATGACTGTAAATTATATTTGGTGCTTCAGTTCTGTCTCATTCTAGAGTACTGCTTGCAACTTCAGCTCTTGGTGCTCTCCTCTGTAACACCTGTCCAATAAACTAAATAATTTATTTAGAGTAATGTGGGTAAGCATGATTCTAGAAGGCAATTTGATCCTGGATAAAATAAATGGTTTGTTTTCCTAATTGTAACTACATTTTCTTCTTGAGTTAAATAACTGATTTTATCCTACAGAATGGTAGGTGTCATCTGTAAAATACAAAGGTGCTATGTTTATCCATTTTAAAAAGAAAGTTTTTGTTCTACAGGAAGAAATTGCCAAGTATGATAGAATATGTGAAGAAGCATATACTAGATCTAAGGATAACAAGATCCTACACATCAAGCACTGGCTTGATTCACCTTGGCCTGGTAAGAAGAGTCCTTTCACTTATCCTAGTGTTAATATTATTGTGCTTTTATTTTCTTAAAAAAACCATGCAAAGTAAGGTGTGACTTTGAAAAAAATGTCTTTTTGATTTAGCAGAGAAGTGTTTTGCTTGTAATGTTAACTGTCTGTGCCTTCAGGAAGAAGGAATATGTCCCATGCTCCTCTTTTTTTTAGGGACTAAGGTCCCTTTTATTGGCTGCCTCTGCCCACATGGTTGGACTTCACAGCAAGTGAAAGCAGAAACAAAACAGATCATTGTGTGCTTGTCAGGTCAAGTTTTGTTGTCTTAAAAGACAATCAAAATGATTGTATCTCCCAGTGAAAGGTGAAGAACTAGGTTGAGGCTGCTGCTTAGAATGTCTTTTAAGAGTTATGAATATTTAAATAAATTGCAGATAGTGTAGATATCTCTTAATCCGTCCTTGAACATCTCACCAAATCTTTTACTTCCAGGATTCTTTAACATGGATGGAGAACCCAAGAGCATGTCGTGTCCTCCAACTGGCATTTCAGAAGACCTGCTGACTCACATTGGCAATGTAGCTAGTTCAGTGCCAGTCAAAGACTTCAAAATACATGCAGGTCAGCTGCAGTCTGTGTTTCTCCTAGTGGCTACATTTCTTGCTCAGATTTTATATTTCTGTGCACGAGTCGCTGTTGGGCCATTTCCCAAAGAGGAAAATGCCTGTGACTTTTATTTTAACTCTTCTACACTATGGGCAAGGAGAATGTGACAGTTAAGGTCCTGCTGCTAGTTTTCAGCAAAATGCTCTTTCACTGTCACATCACTTCTGTTCCCTACCTCACTGAAATAGGTTTTCCTCTGGGAGAGGTAAAAGTCTTTTTGTAACATTAAGCTAATACCTCCTTTCATTCTTCAAGTCCTTGTGGAAAATGCTGCCTCTCTGCAGCACGTTTGTGGGACTTACTCGTAGGTAAGGCACCCATCTCAGGAAGCACTTTTTTTTTTTTAAATGCTAAAACCATTGGTAGTTTGAGGCACTGAGAGCACTTTTCTTGTAGTTAGGTAACTTTCTACTTAAGAATATAGCTGGGCCTCTTCAGACCTGGAAACATTGTTGATATAGTATGAGCCTAATTTTAGTACAGCTGAATGGACTTTATGTGGGCAAATTCAGACATAGTTTTTCTTCCAACTTAGCATTTAGTATCGATGATAGCACAGATCTAGTGCTTTCTCAAAAAGTCTTAGCTTTTGGTCTGAAGAGATTCAATTCGGAATTTGGCATTTATTACAGCAGGAAGTTAAATGTGCCTGTCTCACTGGTGAGTGCTTGGCACTGTGTCAAAGTTCTGAGTTAATTCTTTTACTCCTGGTCAGGTTGAAGTCTAGCAGTTCTGCAGGAAGCAGTAACATATTCATTCCATGGGGAAACATGGAGACGCTTTGTTTAGGGATCTCTTATCTTTTATGGACTGGTAGGCAATGTGCTTAGGTTCAGGAGAAAACTTTTTTTTTTCTTTTTTTCTTTTTTTTTTTTTTTTAAATCCTGGGTAAAATCTCTGGCTATTCTTTCTTCTCCAGAGTCATCCATCAAGGAATAAAGTGTGTCTGCTGTATGTGTTCTATGTGTTTGTGTTCCTTTGGGACAATTAAACAGTTCCAACTAATGATGACAGGGCATTCCCAGTTATCAATTGCAAGCTTGTTGAGCAGATACAATTAATAGATGAACTTTAAAACTCTTCTACACATTTGTGCACTTTGTTGTGACACTGATAAATTTGAAATTATGGTCAGCCAGTAAAATTTTAATATTAGACGTTCTAATTAAAAAAAGTAAGACAGTCTCTCTTTAGTAACTTGATTAACCATTGACACTAAGTAACTCTTGCCAGTATAAAACATAGATTTATGGTTCAAAGCATACTTTGGTCTGCTAGATTCTTTTGTGCAATTTCAAAGGCCGTAAAAGATAAAATTTTGGGAGAATCAGAAGGGGAAGAGCACCTTTGAGGTACTTTGTCCTTCCACTAGAATGAAACAGCTTAGTATCTTGCAGTCTTTCAACAAACAGCTGGAAGATTATTTTGGTTTATCAAATGTTTAGGAGAAAACTTTCAAGGTGTTTTTTTTGTTTGTTTTTTTTTTTGGTTTTTTTTTTTTGGTTTTTTTTACTTAAAATGCAATAATTTCGTTGAGAGAATAGTTTTATGTGGGAACAAAGCAGGGTGATTTTTGAAAAAATGGGGAAAGTAACAAAGGGAAGTATGGGAAAATAACAAATAGGACAGCTTGCCAAAAGCATCATGTGCAGTGCAAATGTGGAAATGAGATGGTGTCAAGTGACACTGAATACACTAGGCTTGTAGCCTTGAAGCTGGAAGCATCTGTGTGCAGCTTTGAAGTTTTACTCCTTTTAAAGGTCACAGTGTTACAACTTGTATTTTGGCTTACCAAGTTACAAAATCTTCACTGTAAAACAACGGCTTTTGGTTACCAACTGAAAATCTATTGGCAGCTGCTACAGTTTCCTATTTGTATCATATTCATAGTATTGATTAATCCAACCTGTTTCTCTTCGTAACATCTCCAGAAGTCCAATAAGACAAATCCCAAGAAAAAATGAGAGAGAGAAGAAAAAAATCACAAACCCAATAGCTAGTATTTTCAGTCTCTTACAAAACAGTACTTGGTGTTAAGAGATGTGAAAATAAATCTTTAAGAAGTATTTCACCCTGAGTCTTTTTAATTGTCCTCAGTAGTTTCTGACACAGACAGTTTTATTTTCTTCATCTTAAACAAGGTATGAACATTCTGCAACCCTTTGCCTGGGAAACATTTTACTTTGCTAGCAGTTCAGTTCAAAAAGAATCAATTGTAGACCCCTATTAGGATCTGTGTTTAACTTAGCCAGTGGGAAAGTAGAATGGTGTGGGTAATGTGAATAGATAAGATCTCTGGAGTAGGTCCATTGATTTCTGATCTTTATTCCAATGTAGGACTGTCTCGGATTTTGAGAGCCCGCTTGGAAATGACCAAGAACAGGGTTGTTGACTGGGCCTTAGCAGAATACATGGCTTTTGGCTCTTTTCTGAAAGAAGGGATACATGTCCGATTAAGTGGACAGGATGTGGAGAGGGGTACTTTTAGGTAAGTACTGAGATAACTGTCCCATACTTAAAGAAACACCTTGACATTTTTTTAAACAATGGGGGTAAGGAGAAGTTGAGGCTATTCAGCATCAATCTGGATGTTATAGATTATGTCAGTCAAGAATAATCAAATGTCCCATATCTCTGTAAGCAGCATTTTAAAGAACTGTATTTAAGGCAGAACAAATGTTCTTAGATACTTTCTTCCTTCTCTTGCTGAAAAGCAGACATGATATTTTTTTCTGTGCTTTTTAAATAAAAATTCATCTGCAATCCATCTAATTGCTGAGAAGTAGAAGGATATTTGCTGCTGCAGATTTCAGAAGTTTTTTAAATACCATTCCAGTGGTGGCTGCTTGGAATTCTGGTATCCTGTGAACAAACACACTGCCAGTTGGCAAGGCTTTATTAAGTGAAACAAGATCCTTTGTAGTGAGAATTTTAATGACTATGGAGCATGAATGAACACAGAATCTGATCACTAGGTGAAAATATATACAGTTCTGCTGCCTTACCTGATTCTCCGTGGAGTGAAATGTTAATGATGTATTTAATTGAAGCCTTTGATGCAAAGCCCATTGCTGGGAGTGAATGAACTAGCATCTCCACTGTGCTTCACTGTGAATGCTTGCAGAAAAGAGAGATAAATCTTGGTGCCTGTCTTCTCTGGTGCAGTGCTCTGTTTCTGTGCTGAGCTTCATTTGGTATCCAGTGTTTTGGGCTTTCTTCTTTTTGCTCCCATTCTAATGGCAATTTAACAAAATCCTTCAGACAAGACTTGAAAGCAAAACTGAAAATGGGGAGATTCTACACACCTCCCACCCCCTATTTTCTCATCTTCCTTGATTTCAGTACCATTGTCTTGTAGTGAGCATCTCCTGGGAGAGGAACACATGTGTTCATTGTTTAGCAACCTACTCACCTATTTCAGGTGAGTGCTTAGTCATGTCTAGCACACATTTACAGACTTGTCTTGAGAATACTGATTCTCTGTATTCCCAGTTCTCTCGCTGATGGAAGAGGGTTTTCCAGAACTATTGTCCAGATTTTCTTAATGTTTAAGATAAAAGTAATTGTTGTACTCACAGCAGTATAGGGAAAAAAAAGAAAAAACATGTTCAAATAAAAAGCTATTCAGACTGGTATGGCCTAGCTAGCACAGGCTAGCTCCTGTGCCATCTGGATTTTATTATTTAGTCTTTTAGAAAAGGAGTAAAAAGGCATTCAGATACATTCTTGTGAAGTTCAGGACTGAAACTTGTACTACAGATGTTTGATTTATAGCAACCTGGTTCTGCTTTACAACTGGGTTTTGCGTTTGCCTGATGCATGGTGGGATCTACAACTACTGGCGTGTGGTATGAGTATGAATTTTTGTTATTAATTTGATAGGGCCATTGAACAATAAAAGGTGAGATTAAAAAATACCTTGGACCTCAGGAAGTCAGAGAATGTTCAACTACTCTGTTAAACACTGTGGAAATATGTCTGTTATACTGTATTCAGGCTCACTTCTTCAGAAATAGGTAGAAAAGTTAACTTGTGGTCCAAGCATATCCAAGACATACTGCAGTTCTCAATAAAGCTGCTGTTTTTTAGCTGTAGTTTGTTTTTTGTCATTTATAATAAAGGTGAGCAACTTCTCTGACAACTGAAGACATTTGCAAATGCTGATGCATTTTTATTGGCAAAAACATGTTGCAAACACATAGAAACAATGTATTATTTTGTCGTCTCTTTGTACTGAGAAGACCCTTCTTCACGCCCCAAAATCCTTGAAGTACATAATGTCTCAAATCTCTGGGACTAATTGAAGAGGGGAGTATCAGCTAGAATTTGGGAAGAACTGAAGATACTGTGTTGCCATAATGAAAACAACATGATGGCAGTGCTTTCAATATTTTGGAGCTTCTGGGGTGCTGTCTAGAAAATATTCAATGTGGTGACTTGCTTTCTTCCTATTTCAGTATTCAGCATTATCAATAGACAGAACCTAGATAAAGCTTCTCATCTTGAAGGCACACTCTGGAGAAGGGGAGGAAAGGGGGAGAAAGGGACTTGATTCTGTACTAGTTTGATGTCAGTAAACTTGACAACCGCACAACAGCAAAATCTGACTTGCCTGTCGGTGTATTTCTGGCTGTCTGTCTATGCTCATTGCAAACACCTTTTGCTGGGGAAACACAAAACTTCATGCTCAGGAAGCTTATTGCCTAGCTAGGCCTGCTGTCTTTGACTGAATGACAAAAATAAAATGACAAAAAGTCAAAGTGGCAAAAATAATTTCTGCCTAAGAGCTGTGTGGTGTGTGTATTTTCCCCTGTCTACATCCCTCTCTGTGCTTTACTTCAAAGATTATGTCTTTTCCTGGCCTTATTGTTGATTTCTAAATACATTTCAGAGCTCTTTTGCTAGCATTCATTATAGCAAAGGGAAGTACAAAAAGATTCAGTGTTGGCAGCTATACCACACACTGTAGTTGTTACCAATATAATAACTGTCCTTATGTTAGCAGTTGTGAAGCTGGCCATATTGGTGTGATTCACTCAGTTAGTCTGCTCAGAGAGTTAATGGATTACAGTAGTTACTTCAGTCATCTCTCTTTTGGTAGTGTTCCTTCGTGCTCCATTTTAATGCTGATTAATGGTGTTCTAGAGAACTGTAAATGGTGCATGCGAGTGGAAATAGCAGGAAAGAGGATACAACTGCTTCAGGTCCTGGTGCTGAGATTAGATTAGATTAAATTTTTGCATAAAAGACAAACAGCAGTTGTTTTAAGGAAAAGATTAATTGAATTTGCAAGGGAGGCAGAGTGAAATGTTTTTCATAACACCAGGGTGTTGCGTAAAGCAAAGATAACTGTGTTGCTTGCATGCTTTCTAGATCATGACTTCGATGGTTTATCTTTGAAAATAGCTCTGTTAAAGACCAAAGTTATTTTTAGCTAATACATTTATTTCAACACCTGTTTGCAGCCATCGTCATCATGTGCTCCATGATCAAGAAGTTGACAAGAGAACGTGTGTTCCCATGAATCACCTGTGGGAGCAGCAGGCCCCCTATACTGTGTGCAACAGCTCCCTTTCCGAGTATGGTGTCTTAGGTATGTCTCGGGGTAACTATCTGACAGATCTGCTTATGGTTTAATAGCTCTCAAACAAGATGTAGGAACTGATGACTGCTAATTAAGAGGATTTTTTTTCTAATTTTACTTTAATGTGGTTAAGCCTCCTGACTACAAAGTTTTACTTTGTTACTTGAGTTTGCCAAGCCTAAAACAAACAAAGTCTCCTTCTGCTAGTTGCATTTAAAAAACAAACAAACAAACTGCTTTTGTTGTATTTTGACATTATCACATTCATAGCAGTTTTGTATCAGATGAGAGCCAGGAATTGCAGAACAGGGCCCTAAAATCCAATCAAAATGCCTAAACTGATTTCTCCCCAACCCCACCTCCTGAAAAAGTAGTTCTACCAAGAGATTCAATAAATTTACCCTGTTCATTGTAAGATTTGTCCCTTGTTGTTTTCTTATTTTGAAGGGTTTTTAAAAGCTCACTGTAGTATAAACTTTAAGCCAAACTCTTGTTTTTTTTTCCTACAGTGTGCTATGATGGGTTTCATTTTTAATGTATATTTTAGTTTCAGCACTTTAGCATAAATTAAATTATAATGGAAAACTTCAGCTGGGTGTTTGTGGCTTTGTTTCTTTATTGTTTTCTTTAATTTTTGAATGTGTTTCCTGTGGTATCAGGCATATGAATTTGCAGGTTCCAGTGTGCTTGCAGTGCAAAACTTTCTGCACTCTTCAAATGGTACACCTATTTGTTTAGGCTGCTTAGAACATGCTTGTACTTCAAAACCATAAACTTAATCAACTTTTGGTGGAAAAGTCACAATATAGACTAGCATTGGTCTCATTCATATTCAACACAAAATTACATAGTAATGACAAAAGATGAATTTCGGAGAATATCGTAGCTATATGAGAAGCAGAGCTCAGCAAGAAGGAGAACATGGGAAAAAGCTGTAAAACAGTTATATATGAAGCAGGTATCAAAGCTCTCCCTCTCAGGTTCTGGCATCTCTTAAACATCCCCACATTTTACAATTATGGGATTCAGCTGAAAGTATCCATCTGTTGTGGTTGATCTTGGCAGTGCTGGGACATGCACGTAATGCTTTCTCAAAAGGAGAGGATCTATCAACAAAGTCAGGGACACTTTGTAATAGAGATATAAAAATCAACCCTAGCCTTATCTGAACTGCCATTCTCAATGGTGCTATTTCAAGAAAACAAATTCTTGTTAGTGACAGTATTAATCAAGTGGGTTAAATTTTTTGTACTGGACAGACATTTTACCTTCAGCCACAGAGAATGGATAACTCGCTCTGACGTGACGAGGGTGGCAAGAGGAATGTGGAGCACAAAACAAATACATCTAATAATTAATCAAAACTGCTATTGATTCTATGGATAAATAATGAAACATGGTTTCATATCCATTTCAGAGCTAGTGTGAAGGAAAAAGATGAAACATTGGAAGAGGTAAAGATGGTAATTGATAGCTGCTTGCTTCAAAGTTCCAGAAAAATTTGATCACATAGTCATTTTCACGTATGTTGTGGTTTAACCCCAGCTGGCAACTAAGCCCCACACAGCTGCTCACTCATTCCCCCTAGTTGGAATGGAGTGAATCAGAAGAGTAAAAGTGAGGAAATTTGTGGATTGAGATAAAGATAGTTTAATAGGTAAAGCAAAAGCTGTACACAAAAACAAAGCGAAACAAGGAATTCATTTACTGCTTCCCATCAGCAGACAGATTTTCAGCCATCCTCAGGAAATCAGGGCTCTGTCACGTGTAACGGTTACTTGGGAAAACAATCATCGTCGCTCTGAATGTCCCCTCCCCCCATTCCCAGCTTTATATGCTGAGCATGACATTGTACAGTCTGCAATATCCCTTTAGTGAGTTGGGGTCACCTGTCCCAGCTGTGTCCCCTCACAACTTCTGTGCACCCGCAGCCCGCTAGCTGGTGGGGTGGTGTGAGGGGCAGAAATGGACTCGACTCTGTGTAAGCACAGCTCAGCGATAACAAAAATATCTCTGTATTAGCAACACTGTTTCCAGCACAAACACAAAACATAGCTCCATACCAACTACTATGAGGAAATTTCACAAAAGCAGCACAATGTATGCTATGTATTACCTAGTGCTAATGAAATTAAAATTAAGGTGGTATAAAACTGCACGGTTGGAGCATGGACTGAAGAGCTGCGATTTTTTTTTTAGGTATTTTTATTAGCTCTTTGGCAGAATTGTGAACAGAAGTTTGTTTCTCTGTAAGCTAATACAGTAACATGTAAACTCTAAATAGGAGAGTGCAAAAGAGGATCTGTATAAACATAAGAAATAATTGGTATAGATAAAAAGCAAGAAGTTAATTTCAGAGAATGATTTTTTTGTTTGTTTCCAATTTCCTATTATTTCTTACAGTTTCGTCTGGGGTTTCTTAAATTGAGCCCATTTGCAGTGTTGCTGCAAATTTTTTGAGTAAGTGGGTCATAGGTTTCTGGTTTTGGGTTGTTGGGTTTTTTTACATTTGAATAATGTATCCAAATACAAAAGTGATGACTGTCTGGATATGGTTGAAATCTGATTTTGTTCCAAAAATTACACCTCAATAGGTCTAGGAAGCATAGTGTTGATATGGTGTGAAGGGCAATTTTTATTGCCACAATTCTGTTCTTTCTCGATCTCATCCTGCTTACTATTGCTCTTCCCCAGTAGCAGAAATGTGAAAGTTGATTTAATAAGTTGCATTGATTACAAGCAATAGGGTGAAATATGGGTTTGTTCATACACTGAAAACAAGAGTGCCATTTCTGTGCATTTCTGCTTCAGCACATGTGATGACAGATTCTTCAAAACTACCAATGTTGATTTTTTAATTGTTAAGAACTTTAAATCCCTCATGTCTGAGATGTTTTCTAACAGTAAAGGAGATAAAATTGTTAGGAATAGTTGATCAGTGATTTTTTTTTTAAAAACTATAAATGCCATGTTTCTATGTTGAAGTGATTTTATAATTTTCTTTTCCCTTGCTGGCTTTTACTTATCAGACTTCTCCAATGTGTTTACTCTGGTGTTCTGTATCCATAGAGAGACTTGGTTGGGATAAGCAGCGGTGTGTGAACATGTCTCTTCCAGTTAAGCATCTCAGTCAAAGAGGAGCTATTAGAATTGTTACGTGTTTGGCCGGTAATAGCACTGCTTCTCTTTTTTAGTATGTGGAAGAATAAGTGAATGTTTGCAGTTCAAGGAGTTTATTCTTCAGAAGCAGCAAAAAACCCCAACACTTTATTTTCTCTAAGTACTATTTCTACTATATACGTTACAAAGAGCAGTTTGAGATTAGTGCCCTAAAGTATTTGGTGGGGGGTGAGAGGGTTGTAAGAGGATATAAAGGGGGGAAAAAAAAAAAAAAAGTTAAGAATGCAATTTATGACTGTTTTACCATGCAGGACCTTAGGAGCATTTTGGGAATTCCCATAGTTTCTGTGTATTGGAGCTCAGTGAAAAGAGATTGAACAGCCCAGCATGATAAAACTACAGATTATTTCCTTGGCAGGTGCATAAGCCAAGAGCTGGCATCTGTTCAGAGCCGATAGCTTTGCACCAAGTTATTGTTGAGCTGGTTAGGAACACCTGGGGTGTACCTGCTCCATTAAAATGATACCCTGAAAAGATGGATTTCACTTAGAACTAAAACAAAGGCAGTCTTGTTAACTTGTCGTTCAAACAGTTGCTTTTGTTTTGTATACAGGAAGCTGTAGAGTGTGTGTACTGAGGCATTAAATCAGGGTATTTAACAACCTCTGATAATTTTGTTTGACATCTTATGTCTACTTCTTTTAGCTATATCCAGTTTATTATGATTTAGTTGTGCATCTACTCATCTAGCTATAAATTTTCCCTTTTACTGAAACTGAATGTCTGTGAGTATGTGATGGCTGTGTGAAGTCATTTAAGCAAAGAAGTTTGAGTTTATTTGCTGATTGAGATAGAGGAGAAAAGCAAAAGTAACTTACAGGCACTCCATGCTACCTCTTCAGCATTTTTTTAAATACTTGAAAAGATCTCTTGTCTTTTTTTACTGCCCTCTGAATGACTTGTGTAGCGTTGATCCTCCATCCAGGAGGTGTGATTCTCTCTGTCATGTTCAGTACTGGCTTTGAGAAGTACTTGGTTGGGCTGTAGCATCCCGTACTGGGAACTTCCAGGGAACATCTAGGCAAAATAGACTTGAAACTAGTGTGTGGTTCAGCAAATTACTGAACCATGAGATCTGGAGTACAGCTTTTTAAAGGGGCAAGTTCGTGTTTAAAGCAAAAAATGAAGGGAAGAGGACAGATATTGATTTAAACTTTTTTTTTTTTTTTTTTTTTTGCAATATACTCCTAGGATGAAATATGTAGTATTACTACTCATTCAGAACAGCATATTTTTAAGGTTAGGAGGAGCAAATACAATTACCTGTCAGAAAAACTGTGTTAGGAAATAGGTCAGACTAGTAACCAAGGACCAGGTTCTCAATGCAATCTGCATGGAACTCTTAAGAAGACATCAGTCTTTCTGTTTAATAGAGTCAAATGTTTCTGTTAAACATAGCACAAATCTGTCTTTGTAACTTCCTCATTCTGACATTAAATCCCTGCACTGATAAGCCCTCTATAACCATTAGTTAACGCTCATGCCTTAAGTCACTTTGAAATCATATTGAATTAAGCTATAGCCTTACTTATGTTAATTGTAAAACTACGGTTCTAATGACAATCATGGAAAGTGCTGTGTGGAAAAACACAGCATAATATGCTGTGTAAGCTGCCACTTTGCTTGACAACACCTCTTTCTCTGCCAGAGTGACAAAAAGCCAGTAAGGGAGCACAGCAGGAACTGGACTAGTAGAAACAAGCATTTCTGCTATGCCTGTCATCTAGGGACCTTAATGAACTTCAGCAATTAAAGCATTAGTTTTGCAACCTTAGTCAAGTGCTGTGTGTTTTCCTTTCCTCTCTCCCCTTAGTTTGGAAGTTTACCTAACTGCTGTGCTGGTCCTGGTCCCCTGTGCCCTGGTGTGCTCTGAGCCCTGCGTGGCTGCCTGGTGTTTGGGAGCTGGCTGATGGCCCTCTGCCACACTTTGGGTGTGCAGATTCTTTACCTGGCATTCTTTGGAAGCTACATCTTGCAGACTGGTTTGTCTTGGCACTGGATTTCCTCACAGTTTAAACCTCTTCTTTGTGTTTCTAGCTGTGTAAGAGTTAATCCTTTAAACTCACAAATTTTGCTTGGTATTCTGAAGAAATGTCCAGTTCTTATCTCTGCAAACACAAACAATAAAAGTTTGCAAGGTCTCTGCTGCAGTTTGTTTAACCCTTTACTCTGGTCTGAGGTTGACCCTCAGGTTGGCCTGGGTAGGAACCTGCTCCCCTGCAGTTCATGTCTCATCTTCAGAACTGTGGAGTCTTTCTGGCTCAGATCACCTTCCCTGACCTTGACTTATTTGGTGCCCCAAAAAATCCCTTTCAGGAGAAGCACCTCTCCCTCTCCTGGGTTGTTTACCTTGCATCTTTCTAGACATCTTTCCACCAATAACTTTTTTAAAAATTTAGCAATTCAGATCTTGCCCTTTACACTGTTTTCTCCCCATGCAGCCATAATTCTTCACAGACTCCCTAGCAATTGCTGTAATCACTAATAGAATAGCTTTAATGTTAGGAACTCTCATTGTCATTTGCCTGGTGGAAAATGAGTTCTGGGATACCAAAGATGGGTATACCCCAGACACATATTCCATGAAGTAGTAGTGTTGGCAGAATTAATTTCAAAATATGATCAGAATGTATAGATCACATTTGGATGTATTTTCCCAGATATGTTTATGGCTGTCAGAAAGTTTGCAAAATGTATCTGTGTTAGGATCACAACTTTCAATACAGTTTCACCAAGTTTCACATTGTCACCGTGTGGAGATTATTTGCACAAAGTGATAGGAAATGAGAAATTACACTCTTTGTGAATTTTAGGGTTGGTTTTGGTATATGAAACAGAATTATGTGTGTGCTCTGACCAAGTTTTAAATATGCATAGAGCTCCGTACTCTCAAAGCACTGTGTGATTATTGGTAACGCCAAGCAGTCAAGACCTGAGTTCTTCTCTAAAAGCTGGATTACCCCATCCTTACAGAGAGCAGCATATGCGCAAATAAGTCTTGAACATATTGCATATTTTCTCAACCATGTCACCCAATCAGTAGAAATAGTCTCTTAATGCTTGTGTAAAATTAGAATGGGATTCAAGCCTATCTAGGGAAATCTATTTTTCAGATACCTTTGGGAACACACATTGAATGAGTTGTGTAAATTTTTCCACTGTTTGCATTGTGTTGAAAACAATAGAATCGCACAAATAAGGAGGACAGAGATTTAAAATATGTTGTGAAAGAAAGGCCGTTCAGGCAGTCAGGCCAAAGGAATGGTCAACAAAAGCCATCCTCTTTGGTAATGCACTGTCATGGTGACTCACAGATGAAAGGCCATCTCTCTGATTTATCAGTCACCTTTTGACCTCTAACTTACTAGTTGCCTTTTGATGTGAACATGAGCATCTGCTGGAGTCATGGATGGACTGTTCAGAGTTCAGCAGTCCAGAAGCCAAGTGACTCAAAGGTTTCTTGACATGGAGATGGTAAACAAAAAGCTGGTTTGGAATTACCAAGGACTAGACTATGAAGATTCACTATAAAAACAATATGTAAAACACTTTTCTTTATGAATAAATGATTTCACTTGAAGCTCTTGTTGCTTTTTCTCTCATGCAGTTAATTTGTCCTGCAGTTGTCCCTGTACTAACCTTCTAGGAAAGTTTGTATAGTGACATTGACTGAAGAGCCTCTTCCTGGAGCAGAAGAAAGAAATCCTGTGGTTCTAATTTAGCTGTAGTCATTGAGTTAAGCTAAAGCAATTTCAGTTTCATGCATAGATGACCTATGTCAAAACTTCATGTCAGGTGTTGGAAGGATGTTCTTGTAGTTCATGTTACAGAGGGACTTTTTTGATACATGACTAATCTCATTAGGTTTTTTTGAGGGTTTTCCTTGTGAAACTGGGCAAGTTAGTTTAAACTTTCTGTAACTGCATGTTCATTAGTTCTTGATTTTATAAGGTGGAAATTCTTGTCATTCACTCTTTGTTTTGTTGGTTTTTTTTCTTTCCTGCCCTCCTCTTCCCCACCCCCCTCCACGTGTCTGATGGTAAAACTTTCAGGGAAGGAACTATTTGTGTGTGTTTCTGGCGTCCAGCACATGACCCAAATCTTAGCTTAGAGCTCTGAGTATCTCTTTGATCGTGAACATAAAGTAAAAGTTGAACAAAAATGAAAAAGGACAAAGAAGGTTTGAATAGGTTTGACTTGATCCTGAAATCTTCTTCCATAGCCAGGTCAGTTACCTTGCACTGATAACATTAAAGTAACTCATATGCTGTATATGACACACATTGTTCTTTTCTGTCTTCTAATATATTAATTTTTTTAAATGCCTAGAATGCCAGGCCATCTTAAAGGTATTTTTCTATTATTGCTTATATAGTTTTTTGATATTATAGTTCTGTTTGAAGTAATTTTTTTATCCACTGAATTCCACAAAGAAGGGGGCTTCTAGAGGGTCTGCAGCCTCCAGTCACCAGGGTATAAATCACAGATAATAAGTATGTGAGGGATGTCAGCTGTCACTTGCTGATGAGCCTGTAGCAGTCGCCTTCTGTGTGTGGAGCATGTAAAGATGCTAAGCTCATCTCTTCCAGGAAGCCTGAGTTTTTTGAAGTTACTGAAACTTTTCTAATTAGAAGAGATGTAGAATGGGTTTAATAAGAGTCAGAAACTATTGTTCCAATTACTTTGGGTTTTATCATGGCTTTGTAACAGTTTACTAAATACTGGTGGTCACAGAGCAGTATTGGCTTTTACTGATATACAATATTTAGGAGGTGTATTAGATTCCTGACTTATGGTTGTATTTGGGCTCATAGCCACCTTTGGGTCTAGGAAATATTATCCACAATATGAGGTTTTTGTACACTGATATTTTTGCCCTGTACTCCTGAGAATGTCTGCAAGTTAAAAAAGGAGGAGAAACCCAAATTAATACATAGTATCTAGATAGGTGTGCTGTCCTCTCCGATATGAAGGAATTTCTCTCTGCATCCCAATGCCAGTCCCTGACCAAATGCCAGTCTTGGGTGCATTTCTGTCTTAAGTAAGTGTACGCTACTGTTTTGACTGTCTAGGGGTGGGGGGAGGCTGGGGGCCAGTGGGACAAATTAGGCAATACAGATATTTTATTACCAGAAACTATGTTTGGTTTTGCCTAAGCTGGTTTTGTTGTCAAGCCTATACTGTAGAACAGCATGGAGCAGCTACCATGTAAGGAAACCAGGCAAAAATGGAAATTACAGTGACTTGTACTTAGCAAGAACATGAAGCTGACTTCAGTGTAGACCAATGATAGTGGTGTGGGAGTCTCTTTGCACCTTAGGTTACATGGGCAGATCTTAAAATAAAGACGCTGTAAAGAGATAAGGAATCCATATCAGTCTGTTAGCTCACTCTAAGGTTTTTTACAGTCTTGCAATTACTCAGGGAAGAGTTACAACTCATTATATTAGCTTTTAAAATAGTATTTTACAACAGCAGAGCTAGTTGCTCTCCTGGAGTAACCTTCAGTGAGAGTATAACCATGTTGCAGTTCTGTATTTGAAAACAGATCTTTATATTCTGTGCAGAACTTAAAAACTTCAACTGAAAACATATTCATCTATCAAATACTTATTCTTTATGTGTATTGCATCAGTTTCACCTCAGTCAGAACCTTTACATCCAGAGCAGTGCTACATAACGCTGCTTCTTCTTGAGAGCTTTAACTTTTTTGGTTTTAATAATTTCAAACAATAGGTGTGGAATATGAGTACAGGTATTAGCTCCTCACTCCAGGCTCAGCTGTATCAAAGTGTCAAAGGAAAATATGAGCAGAGATCAAATATATATTTTTATATTATTGGGTACATTTAGGTGTTCACTATGGAATGTGGTATAGAAAAATGCCTTAAATTTAAGTGTGGTCATTAAACTGAGACAGGCACATCGTGCACAGCTAGATTTTCATGTTCTCATGTGACACAAAATCCTACGTTTTTATTTGCACAGGCAAACACCCTTGGAGTTTTCTGTCTTTTGCTTTTGCAGAGCTACTAGGAATCAATTACCTAGCATACATTGCAGTAGCAGTTTGGTTTGGTTTTCTTTTCTCTCTTTGCCCATCATCTCCCCAGGTCCTGTTGTAGAGCTGGGACTTTATCATACTGCAACTGGTCTCTCAGTGAGAGCAATAATTCGTTTCTGCCTTTTAAGAGATACCCATGGAGCCTGTCAAGAGCCTTCAGTTATGTTTGGGCCTTGACATGTTTTTAAGAGCAGACAACAAGCTGCCTGGCTTGCTCTGTGCATAACACCTCAGCTGCTGCCAGCTGGGCTGCTGCCGTACATTTGTCCTGCTGCGTTAACCTGATGTGGCTGAGTAAGTGAGAATGTGTGACCCTTCTGCTCTGTATGGGGTTGATGAATTTACAGTTCAAACAGCACAAGTTTAGGGGCATCTCTGCACTTACCTGCTGCTGTGAACCACCTGAAAATGGCTCGAGATCTTTGGCACAGAGTGGAGAGGGAGAAGGTTACATTTTTCTGTTTTCCCTAGCTGAAGTAGTGATGCAAAAGAATCATAGAATCATTTGGGTTGGAAAAGACCATTAAGATAATTGAGTCCAACTGTAAACCTAACACTGCTAAGTCCACCCCTAGATCATGTCCCTAGGCACCACATCTACACGTGTCTTAAATACCTCCAGGGATAGTGACTCTACCACTTCCCTGGGCAGCCTGTTCCAATGCTTGACAACACCTTCAGTGAAGAAATTTTTCCTGATATCCAATCTAAACCTCCCCTGGTGCAACTTGAGGCCATTCCTCTTGTCCTATCACTTGTTATTTGGGAGAAGAGACCAACACCCACCTTGCTACAACCTCCTTTCAGGTAGTTGTAGAGCATGTTAAGGTCTCCCTTCAGCCTCCTTTTCACCAGACTAAACTACCCCAGTTCCCTCAGCCGCTCCTCAGAGGACTTGTGCTCTAGACCTTTCACCAGCTTCGTTGTACTTCTCTGGACACGCTCTGATGCCTCAATGTCTTTCTTGCAGTGAGTGTCCTCCCCACAAAGAGCAATTCTAGTCTCTCTGACACTGAGGCAGAGAAAGGGTCCTTAACCCTGCCAAAGGAAGCATTGTTTACCCAAGACCCAGATTTGTCTACCATGCACCTATTATGTTCAAGTTTTTTTGAAGATGTGAAGACTGTGATGCTGCCTATAGACTGAAGATTGATGTCACCGATAATTTTATTTAGTGCCTGCATATGAGAGGGGGGAAAAAACCCAAAACCCAACAGTGTTGTGCAGGGCTGTGCAAGTAATAAAGTGAACAAGTAGCTTCTGGAATTAGCACTGGGCTGTAAGTAGATTTTTACAGGAAAAGACAGTACCTACCTCACTGAGCTTTCAGGAAAACATCACATGAAAGTCTGAGCTAAGGGAGGGGTTTTAGTTCATTTAAAAACTCCTACGATATTTAAATGTGTGAGGAAAAGTTTGAAGGATTGGAGTCAGTACTGGAAAAATGTTATTTGCTAACCTCTCTGATGGAAATGGGACTACAGAAAAACTGCATGATTTATAATAGGGCTACAAAAGTCCAGTTCATGCTCTCGTTTTGGTTTAATGTGATTTTTTAAAAATGAGAAATGAACAGAATTCTCAGCAAGTCTGTTTCTTTTCTAATTTTCCTACTTGTTTGGTTCTCAGGTTTTGAACTTGGCTTTGCTATGGCGAGTCCCAATGCGCTGGTGTGCTGGGAGGCCCAGTTTGGCGACTTCCACAACACGGCACAGTGTATAATAGACCAGTTCATCAGCTCTGGCCAGGCCAAATGGGTTCGTCACAACGGGATCGTCCTGCTCTTGCCCCATGGAATGGAAGGAATGGTAAGAGCCACTGACTGGCATGTGGGGAGGGAGATGCTGGCTACTGCACCTTCCTCTGTGACTGTAAAAGCCAAAGGTGTCTTGGGGATCTGATAGTGCTACAAAGCCAGGGAGAGGAAGGCACTATTTAGCATGTTGGACTGCTTCAATGCTACTGGAGAAGATTGGTGAGAGCCAAAGAAAGCTGAGAAATATTTCTGAGCTGCTAGCTTTGTGTCCTTCTTAGTGGTATATAACATGTTTTCCCCATTTTTTTCTTGTTTTCCTCTCTTTTTTTGTATCTTTCCCTAAGAAATGCCTTCTTTTTTTTAGAAACCCAGATTCTTAGTGTGCAGTAAGAAAGAAATCATTAGTGTCTAGCTGTACTAGCTTGGTTTAAACTGATTTTGCATGAAGTACATTTCTCTAAACTCTGCACTAAATTCACTTGCACTGAAATTATATGACACAACTTTAAAACTTCTTAAAAAATCATTGACATTGGGTAACTTTGATATAATAAGAAATTTCCCTCTGTCTGAAAAGGAAAATGTTTCCACTAGCTGTGGACTCTTTTCTGTGGTGGCTAGTAGGAGGAACTAGACACTGTCTTAGAGGGAAAGGGCATGGGCAAGTGCTGTATATAATGTTTTATGAAGTTCATATCATCAGTAGAATTGTTCTTCACATCTTTTAAATTATTTTTAAAGGTTACATGAACATCATATCAGGCTAGGTTAATTTTATCCTTTTCAATAGTATGTGCCACAGTGGCAATCTCCATCTGTATAAATGCACTAGCCCCTTTCACTACAAACTGCGTCATTTCCATTCTCAGAAACAATTTAGCTTATTTCCATTCAATTGTAATCCTGTCCTGATATACTGGGGTGTATTCATATCTTATAAATGGCTTTCCGTACCCATTTGTGCATAAAGAATAAAGGGTCTGATGCTGTTCACAAGAGTTTTGATAAATTAATTTATTTTTTTTTTAAATTAATCCTGAGGGGCAGCCTGAATGTGCCCTCAGCAGGAGGTGTGGTCCTCTGCAGGGTAGCACTCAGCTGAAGGGAGCTGGTTCTGTTACTTACAATACAGTTAATCTTTCTTTTCTCTTAGCTACTTGTCAGCTAAGATTTGCCCAGATCTTCTGTAACATGCTTATTTTTCTACTAGTGTCAGGTGTTTTTGGAATATTTAAGGGTATCCCATATTAAGGTATCCCACCAGGCTCTTGAAATCCATTATTTTCCCAGAGGAGCTTTCCATTACAAGAATGTTATTCTCTCTATAACTACAGTGTTGGGAACAGAATGATTTGGGGAAGGATTCGTAATGGGATATGGATCCCTTCACCTCTAGGTCATGCATTCACGGAGAAGTTGGCTGTGATTGAAAGACTCTGCTGCCTAATGGCTCCTTGGGGATTCATCTGAAAGTAGCTAATGGATTCAGTATAGGTCTCACTGGATAGGTGGTCACCGTAGAAATAAACCCTGCCCCATCCCACGCAGCAGTTGTGACTGGCGGTGTCAGCGGGGAAATCAAAGGTGGATGTAAACACTGAGGCTCTGGACTGAGGTTGCTGCTGGGGCAGCATGTGTGTGTATGTTAGGGAAACCTCACATGTCTCTTCTGTAACTGTTTGCTAGTAACATCTCTGTTTCTAGCGTGCTGAATTCAGTGTGCTTGTGAAGCACTGTGTTTGTACATGTATAGCTCATACTTAGTGTAGGATTTAATTTACAGCAAACAGATACATACAGCAGAGATATGGCAACATTGGACTGTTACTGTGCACCATAGTTTTGCGTGGCTTTGCTGCTTGTTCTCGAGCCCTTACCTGATTATGACCAGACTATTTGGCACCCCAAAAGTGGAGACAGACTTCAAAAGAGTAATTATGCAAGGCACAGTTCCTCACTGTTTGTGTTACTCCTTTGTTACCAGTGGAGTGTTTTTTCCTTTGAATTCCCTTAGTCCATGGAGTACTGTGAATCCTGCACTTGGAAGCCCAGAAGATGATGTGTTGAATCAAGGTGGACTACTAGCTGTCAAAATAATGAGTGATTTTGGAGATCATACATTAAGGTTTCAACAGAGGAAGTTATGATGAGAGAAGGCCATATAAAGAAAAAACACTCTTCATGAACATCATTAGCTTAGGAGCCATGGGGAGATTTGGGAGGTGTAATAGTTTATGTCTTCAGGTTAAAATACCTTGCAACTGTCTCCAAAATGAAAGTCCTTCCTAACAATAACTGTCACTTGAACAAGCAAAGGCTGCCAGTGTTAGCAATAAATAAAAAAACCACACTGCATTCTTGTACCGTACTCCCCACAGCTTTCCCTCATCCTTTATAAACAAGGACATAAGAGGGAAGATAATAGATTCTGTTACACTCCTTATTCCTGATATTGTCTGTGAACAGCATGTATGTTTTGCTAGTGTAAAATGAATCTAACAGTGTGAACTAAAAGAAATTACCTTGGGTACTGCTAGTGAGACAGCGGATGTGTGTGTTCAGTACTTTGACAGAGCGCAAAATCATAGAATCATAGGATGGTTTGGGCTGGAAGGGACCTTTAAGAGTCATCTAATCCAGTCCCCTGCAGAGAGCAGCGACATCTTCAACCAGAGCAGGTTGCTCAGAGCCCCATCCAACCTGACCTTGAATGTTTCCAGGGATGCAGCATCTACTACCTGTCTGGGAAACCTGTTCCAGTGTTTCACCACCCTCATTGTAAAAAACTTCTTCTTTTTATCTAGTTCAAATCTACATCCTTTACTTTAAAACCATTACCCCTTGTCCTATCACAACAGGACCTGCTAAAAAGTCTGTCCCCATCTTTCTTATAGGCCCTCTTTATGTACTGAAAGGCTGCAATAAGGTCTTCCTGAAGCCTTCTCTTCTCCAAGCTGAACAGCTCCAACTTTTTCAGCCTTTTCTCATAGTAGAGGTGTTCCAGCCCTCTGATAATCAAATAAATACCTCCTGAGGCCCAAAAAAGTGTGAGTCACTGCAGTACACGTAGGCACATGGTGTTTCTGCACCTGAATGTTCCTCCTACTCCTTTTTACCCTGCCTTAGCAAGGTTTTTCTTCTGCCCACAAGGACCTACTGTCCTTTCGCTGGTCTTCATTGTGCAGCTATACTGAGGCTAGAAATTACTTGCAGCTGGTAAAAGCATTGGAAATCCATGTAAAACCTAATCTTCTCCTATCAAAACAGTTTACAGAAGACAAAGAACTCCAGTCCTGCAGTGTGTCCTCTCCTCTCTCACTTCTGCAGCTGTGGATGCCTTTGGCTGGGGGGGCAGGTGTGCAGCCTGGTTCAGAGCTCCCAGGGTGAGAGGAGGTACTTATACAGTGAGTGACGTAGACTGATGTGGAACTGCTGATCTGGCTTTTTAATGTTGTTTTAAATTATACCTTTACTAGGGTCCAGAGCATTCATCAGCTAGGCCTGAGAGGTTTCTGCAGATGAGCAATGATGATTCTGATGCTTATCCAGTAAGTAGATTTGTCAAAGGCCATGTCCTTTTTTTGCTCTTCACATCTCAAAGATTTTTTTTTTTTTTGTAAGAAACATCTTTAACTAGGTATAGTGCGTTAAGATTTAACTTCAAGAGTTGGTGTAACACTAGTTTGATCCTAGTAGAAGTATTGGAAGTGTGCAGTACGTGCTGCTTCATTTCAAAGCTGAAGTCATGTAGAATTAATCTCTGGCAGCATGATCTTTTTATGGCTGTTCCTCAGGGCCAGTAATTTTGCTTGTTTATATTGCTGTGTGTACTGCAAATAGGTGTCTCGAACTAATTCTAAAGGAGGCCAAGTGAGACTACTCCTGTCTTTTTATAGTGGAGCTAAGTTGTACTGCTGGGAGCATGACAGTAAGCACCTTGAAAATTTGATTCAGCTAGGACCTTCATACATTGGTCATTTATTTCAAGAGATAAAGTGCATAGCTCTACAGGATGCTGGGCATCCGCTTCCCCACTGCGTAATTCCTAAGAAACACTGCTATACATTAATTGAAAAGCCCATGAATTAAACAAACAAAGAAAAAACAAAAATAAAATGGATGTTTCAGTTTTGGCCCTGAGTTTGTTACCCTTGGGGCAATGATAGTTCCAAAGCCATGTCCCTCCTCATCTGAAATTGACTCCTCATCTGTTCAATTGACTACATTAAATACTGTCAATTGCATGTGATAAGCAAGTTAAAAATTTTATCATAGAAGGCAAGAGCTCAAACCATGGACCAGGAAATTGTGTTAGATGCTGTACTAATGAGATTATTGTACCTATACCTATATATATGCTTACCTAATATATATATGTACATAGATATGGATTAAAAAACCCCTATATACCTAAAACACATAAATATAAACCATATGAAATTTATGTATTAAAACGGTGTAAAAGGACAGAACACCTAACAGAAAATGGGAGTTAACTATATACTCCAAAAATGAATTATAGTTTTAAGGTTCTTTCAAAGGTGTTCTATTTTGGGTCTTCCACCTACTGAAGTCCTAGTCCTCCTCACCCTTCCTTCCTGGACTTCCCACCTTGCTGAAATTAATGGGAGCTTTTTGCCTTTATCTACATACATTTTTAGGAAGAAGTAGAAACAGAAGATAATGATTTGTAGGGATGCTTCCCTACCTAATGATGTAATCTCAGCAGAGATCTGCTAATCAGTTTTTTGAGGAAGGGAGTTGCTCAGGGTCAGAAATAGAACGATGGCTTTCAAACCTTTTTTTTCTGATCTTTTAGGCATTTTTCTAATGCCTTTAATGTCTGTCTCAGGAGTTCAGTGAGCAGTTTGAAGTTTCCCAGCTGTATGAATGCAACTGGATTGTGGTGAATTGTTCAACTCCAGCCAATTACTTTCACGTCCTCAGAAGACAGATCTTGCTGCCATTCAGAAAACCGGTAAAGTTACTGTAATGGACTTGATTATTCTAGGTATATTAACCCTCACATAAAACGGGATCTTTGTTTTCATATGACATACTGCTGGAAAGAACAGAAATTCTTGGTGAAAAACCTTAATGAACACAAGTTGAAGTTGCTGATTTGATGGAATGAAACTCAGTTCTGACTTACTTCAATTCTAAGACTTGATTTTGGGCTTTACTTCCTTCTGGCTGTGCAGACCTTCAAATGAGCTTGTGAAGACACTGTGTAGCTAACAGGTTGCATAACTATAATTTGCATGTCTGATTGCTGGAAAAACATAGGATACAACTGTTGGATATTTTACTGGTTCAGAGCCTGTGATTTGATTTTGTTCACAAAGAGAAGCATAAGTAATGGTTTTTGAGAACCTTTGAAGGAAGTGGACTACATAAATCTTTTGTATAATTTTGAAACTTCCTAGGCTTTCAAAACAGGAAAAATAATTTACTGTGTTTGCTATTCACATTAATTTGATCTATAGGATATTCAGTTTGTGTTTTTTGTATGAACTGTGTTACAAATGTTGCATGGTATAATGTAGATAAAGCAGCTCCTGAGTGTTGGAAAATTTCTCTCTTACAGCTGATTATTTTGACACCCAAGTCACTGCTGAGGCATCCAGAAGCTAAATCCAGTTTTGATGAAATGGTGTCTGGTAGGTCATCTTAAAGTATTATGGTCAAATAATTAGCTATACCAAGTTGCATGTCAGACTGGGAAGAAGAGAATCTGCTCTGGAGAATTTACCTTTTCCTTTGGCGTAACTTCTGTGGAGCTGTTGTAGTGAGATCTAGCACGGACTTTTGCTGAAAAGTCTGCTTTCAATTATGGATTCTTAATTTTAACAGGCTTATCTTGTAATCAACCATTAATCTTAAGTGCAGTGGAAAGTGCATTCCGCTCTCTGCAGGGTGTTCCCTCAATAGGCCATTAGGTCCCTCTGTTCTTTTTCTCTTAATATAAAAATTGAATTGTTCTTTTTACACCCAGATGTCAGGGATAGGTTTCTTCTTACATACTCAGTTCTGGGGCTGCCATGCCACACCAGTGATCTAAAGTGATGTCAGTGAGTTCAGAGCTGTAAGCTGCACCCTAGCTGCTGTTGGTATGCCATCAGCACCAAGAGAGATGTAGCAACTGCAGAGGTTATACCAAAAACTGGAGGGATTTGTCTTGCCATGCACTAGCTAGAACATGTTAAAGTGGCATGAGGAAAGGCAGAGAAATGTAGTGAGTGAGCAATTAAAATGACTGTTCAGAGTGAGAGAGTATGCACAGGTGTTGTGGTCTGTCTCCAGTTCTAGTGGGTGTCTTGACTGCTCTCAGAAAAGACTAACTGCTCAGTTTTTTAAAAGCAACTTACAGTGTATAAACGTGCTTAAATATTGCATTACCTCTTTTTTTTAGGTGAGCAAAGATGGCTTCTCAAGCAAATACTTTTGCTGGTTTTGATTACTGTTTAAAAGCTTTGTAGAATGAGTCAGATTAGAAATTCTGTAGGGATTGTGACTTGTCACTTTGTCTTGGGAGTCCCCTCTACTTCAGGCTAACCTTCAATAGTGGCCAAACTC
>NW_010309842.1:0-8090 GCF_000700745.2 Antrostomus carolinensis | reverse complement strand
AGGGCAGCAAGTAGTAAAGTACTGCTGACTCTCAGCTAACTCTCTTTGCTCTGTTTTTTAATGGGAAGCTGAGAAGGAGAGGAACACTGACTCCAGCTGACCCAGTGAAGCGAAGATTCAGTCTGTTTTAATGATTAATTCTGTTGTTCAGGGAGACAGGATAATTCTGACATAAATCAGTTCCTCTTTCATATGTTTGTGCTGCTGCTTTTCTACCCGCAAGATAAAGGGTTCAAACAGCAGCTTACTCTCCTGATAAGTGGGTGTGCTGATTCAGACTGGGAGGTCATGCCACTGTCTGCTACCTTGCAGTTGGTTAATGTGGGAATAGTTCTAATCAATCATAGAAGTGAGCAAAGAAAAGGATCTTTTAGACCATGAAGTCTCTCTTCCAGTTTCATGTATCCCAAGCAAAGTGTTCTCCAGGGAGATGATATCACAGGGGAAAAGATATTTAGCAGTGAGGATATGCATCTGAAGTTTTATCTTGCCACTTATACATATGGCTCAGTACTATGCTAAATCTTCCTTTGGCTGATGCCATTTGAGCTCTCAAACAGAAGTTTAAATCACTTAAATATATGGCAGTAATGTGTGTGCTTGTGTAAATATTTCTGCAGTTGCCAGATTTAGTTGCATTATGAATATGTGCTATGCTTTTATATAAAATGTTCTAAAATTTTCTAAACCTGTATTAATGTTACATAGTTGAGATAATTTTGGAAAGAAGAAACAATATTTCAGATAATTCTCTGAAAAAAACTGTAGGCAGAAGTGAGCTATCCAATCAATTTAAAACTAACGGTGTGATGCATAACACAAAGGTAAAAAAGAATCCACTGTTAATATGTTTCTGTCTATTAAGTGTGAAAGAGTGGATTATTGACAATCTTTTAACTTGAAACTAAACTGCTGAAAGTCACTTCAGCACAATTACAGGTCTGTAAAGTAGGAATAGAGGAGCAGCAGAACCCTGTGACCATTGCAACGTGCTGCTTGCCTAGTAAAGGTCTGTTTTTTGGGCTGCGTTATTACAATCTCAGCTCCACTTGGAGTACTTTTCTACTTTGTGCTCTAACTAGGTACCACTTTCCAACGTGTGATTCCTGAGAATGGGCTGGCAGCTCATGCACCGCATGAGGTCAAGCGAGTCATTTTCTGCACAGGAAAAGTGTACTATGATCTTGTGAAAGAGAGAAAGAATCAAGACCTGGAAAAACAAGTAGCTATAACCAGACTTGAACAGGTGAGCTCCCTGATCCACAGAAGGCAGAGTCCTTGGGGAGACTTTCAGCAATGCGTTCTGAAATAGATAGATATGCTTTTAAATAGATATCACTTGCCAGAAAGAATGGTGATAGCATTTTTATAGCACTTTGCATCTTAAAAGACATTGTCTAATCTTTCATGGCCTTGTGGAGAAGGAACACATCAATAGCATGCTAGACAATGAGATCCAGAAAACTTGATGACTTTTCCAGAACAATGTAACAAAGTTTAGGTTACAATATGATGGCACCTGAAATTTGTATATCCAGTCTGCTAGGTTTAAACGTTGAGAATAGTACACTTTGCAGCTATATTGTCATTCACTAATAAAGGACTTGTATTGTCACACTTGCTTCACTATCAAAACTAGGAATGCAGGAGATCTGGACTATGACCTACTTCTGTTCATACTGGTATGACTGTAAAATATGTGTGTATTCACTTCTGACAGTATGAAATCAGTTAAAGAAATATGACTCATTAAAGAACACATAGCAATTATGTTCGGTACTGAATGGTTAATTATAATGGTTGGTTGTAATACCCAATAGGTAAAAGGCTTCCCTACCATGGACTAAGACCATGTAAGAGAAAGCTTTGCCAGTTATTACCCTCTCTTTCCAGATCTCACCATTCCCCTTTGACCTGCTGAAAGAAGAACTTGAGAAATATCCAGATGCTGATCTAGTCTGGTGTCAGGAGGAACACAAAAACAGTGGATATTATGATTATGTCAAACCTCGTTTCCGCACTATTGTGAACCACACTCGACCTATATGGTATGAGACTTTAAACAGTTGCTCTGTCTCCTGGGCTGATTTGTTTGCTGTTAAATTTGCCTGGTGTGGGTTCGAGTTTGTTTGGTTTTTTTTGCTTTTAATTTTGTTTTTGATTTGAGGATGTTATTCATGGGGAGGTCAGGTTCTTCACAAATCGAAACCTCTGAGTTTGGGTTCTTGGGTGAAGGAGGGAAAAGTCTAGACGACTGTTTCTCAAATACATCATGCATATCCTGCTCCTCTTTGTAGTTCTGAAAGAAAACCAATAGCAACTAGCTCTATGTTTATTGCCTCTTAGCACAGCAAATAGCTCTCCTGGATTTTTCTGCCTTCTTGTTTACAATTCTATCTCTTTTAAGAATTTAATTCCAATTATTAGGTTTCTGAAGGAAAGGGTTGTTTTAAGAGCTCAGTCCAGGTACCTTTGCATTTATTTTAGATGATTGACTCTCAGATCTGCCCATGCAGCTGTCAGATGAATGAGAGTCTTCATCGCCAAAAGCAAGTTATCTAATTATGAGACAGTGTAGCTGGACGCCCTGGGAGGGATGCGGGAGAAGACACAGCTTAATATTGACGAGAGGAGAAAGCTGACCAGAAGATATAACTGATGGTGCAACTTAGATTGATTTTTATTTAAAAATGATTGATGATTAAGTGTCTAAATCTGCGAATGCATTTACCAGCATGTTCTCATGCTTGTTAGTGTCAAAACAGTCTCTCTTCTCAACTCATTTGTCTACCCAATTCTTTTTGTCACAAAGGTATGTTGGCCGAGAGCCTGCTGCTGCAGCTGCCACAGGCAACAAGAACACGCATCTGGTGTCACTCAGAAGGTTCTTGGATACAGCTTTCAACTTGGAGGCCTTTGAGGGAAAGACATTCTAACTGCAGGGCAGCAACTCATCTCTGACTAGTAGTTTCTCAAATCACTGCATCCGAAAGAGGAAATAAAAGTGGGAAAAATACTGGGAAATGTGTATTTTTGCTTTACCAGATAAAATGATCCAGCAGCTGACTTCATTAATCTGCACCTTGCTCCCCAGTTTGTAAGGAAAAAAAAAAAATTCCACCTTACCTTCCACCATTTTTTGTCACTTGTCTATTTAGATTGGGACCTCTTCAGCACAAGGAGAGTCTCCTATCCAAGGATGTGTAGCTCAGTGAGGCATCAGTCTCAGTCTGTGGGCACTGTCTGGTTACTGTAAGTCAGTAGAGCAGGCATGGATAGCACGATAGTTAAGCACATCCCTGAAAAATAAGAGAGTACGTTTGGGAGCCACTAAGGAAACAAGACACATTGTTACAAGGAAAATGGTTTACATTTACTTGTAGGTATATTGGAGAGGAGTAATGAAACCCAAAAGCAAAGAGCTGAGAGATGACTTTAGTAGAGAAATGTACTGGCTGTGGTTGTTGGAGGGAGATGGTAAGGTAGGAGGCTGGAAATAGGGAGTCAGATTAGCGTTGCTAAGCTATAGGTGAAAAACGTAATGGTGTGGACCACCTGGGTACAAGGTAGAGGAGGATGATGAAGGCAGAAATAAAAGGAACCAAGAAAAGATTTATTGGGAGTAGTTGAGAAGGGAGGAAGTCTGCCACAGCTGACAGAGCAGTGAGTGATCAGCAGGAGAATTCAGCATCAAATGACATCAAAAGTAAGAGTTAGCAGCGCCAATTGCTCTCACTCCCTGGGCTGCCTGCTGTAATGCTCTGTAGTATTAGGGAACACCTTCATTTTGTATGAACGCTGTCCCTCACCAAACTACTAGGATCTCCTTTTTTTTGACCTAGTACCACCCATAAAAACATTGTGTTTGGATGAGAAACCTGTGTTTCTGCAACAAGTAGTGGGTTCTCTGCTTTGTCCAGTGCTAGTCCCTGCCTCACATCTTCTTGCTGATACTAATTCAACTCTGAAGTTGGAATTCCTGATTTAGTCACCCTTTTTTATGTTAAGAGGAAGGTGGGCAAGCAATAGTTGCTGATTGACCAAAGGCACGTGCTGTGGTTTTGTACAAGTAGTAATTGATTTTTTTTTTGTCCCTTGAGTTTACTTGTCAATTAGGATATCAATTGCCGTGTACTTTCAGTATGGAATGTAAAAGTCAACCACCTCTAAAAGCTGGCTCTGTGTCAGGTGGCTGATGTACAGCAGGTGCTGGAGGAGAGGGAACAGCAGGGGTTGCTTCTCTTCTTGGGCATATTGCTTGGCTTTCTGGGAGGCACTGCGCAGCAGGGTGCTCTCAGGGCGTTGCTGCTTGTGCTTCCTCTGCAGTGCTAGAAGGCAGGTGGGCACAGTTTTCCTCTCCCCTCTTAATGTAAGAACTAGTGTTGTCAGAAGTCCCGTTCCCTCTGCCCCAGGAGAACTCGGGTCTGAGTGAACCCTGCGACTGCAGGTTCCTGCAACACCAGACTATGTAGTGGCAGGAGACTTCTTCCCTTCTTTCTGCTGGCTGGCAGAGGGAGCTGCTCAATTAACAGAGTAAGTGGTGTAGTAGGATGCAGGGGAATGGCCATGCCTGTGTTGAAATCGGAAGCAGTAACAAGCTGCCTGCATGAGGGCCCTGTGCCCCTGCAGTGCCTGGGGGCTTATGCTAGATCTGCTGAGCAGCCACTTCCATACTTCGTAACAAGTGACTGGAAAACACATAGAAGAGACTTCAACCCCATCTCCAATTCCCTGTCCTGAGCATGCTCCTGGGACACAGTTGTGTTCTTGGCAGTAAGTTTTATCCTCCTGCTGCTGTGTTGGCTGGGATATAATAAGGCTTGACAGTTTATGCCTGATTCAAAGAGTCAGGTGACACTGGAAAGCTTCTTGTCTCATCAAAATAAAAAGCTGTATTATAAGCTTTTAGCTATGATCAGGTACTATTTGTCCAAGCAGGTTACCAAAAAGGGATGTGTGCCTCATGCTGCCCTTTATTTGACCTGGAGACAACATGATGGTGAAAAAATAATCCTTCTGTCAGAGCATAAAATTGGTGGTAAGGTACTTACCATGGGATCCAGAACCAAACTTAGTCTAATGTTCATGAAACTTAGTAGCATCCTTTTAAATCAGGCTAATAATTGCCTTGGGCTTTTTCTCTCATTGAAACAGTGAAGCTAATTCAGTCTTTTGAAATCTAATGAACTTGGGAAGTACTGCAGTAGACAGCAGCAAAGAGTGTCTCCTTTCCATTTCGATAGCTCAAAACATTAACCTGATAGGCAGTAACCATAACCCAAAGAATTTTAATGCTTTTATGAATGCTTGTTTCTGTGGCAAGAATTGAGTGCAGCTAAATATTGCTAAGTTTGCATAAGGCAGGTCAGTGCTGCATGCAATATGATAAATGCACTTATGCCACAGTATATGCAGAGGTAGAAAACAAAATTAACATAGAAATGTAAGTGGTAAATGACAGGTTTCCATTTTCATTGTGTATCATAGATTGTGGCATAATAGTTGCATAAAAATTCCATCAAAGAATGTAAAAAACCGAATAAAATAAAAATATGTAAGAACAAAATTCTCTGTTACGGCTGTTCTTTTTGACAATTTCTCCTTTGAGTGCTGGCATTAGCATCCCATTTGTAAGAGTGCTGAGGCAGCTCATTTCTCCATATTCTGTTTGTTTCCTCAATAGTTGCTTATTTAAATGTAGTAGCAGTGAGAGAGGCAGTGTTTGGCCTAGAAAAAGATAATTATTCAAAACCATTAGTAATAGCATTGAGGTTATATTATTTTGTTTTATTCTGTTCTCATTTTTTAAAGTAAAAAGTGAACACATTTCTGTTTCAAGCACAGTTTTTAAAATACTGGAACCAGACTGGAATTAACTTCTCTTATTTCTAAGCACTGGAATTAATTTCTCTAAACATGTTGGGTCAACATATATTTCTATTAAATTACTTTTCCTGTTGCCTGTACTTTCAGATAGTAGATATTCAAAAGCTACAAAAGCACTACGAATGCACAGATTATACTTATTTGCAGAATTCTGCTGCTTTTCTTCAACAAGGCCCCTTGAATAAAAAACTTACAGAGGTTTCTTAAATCAATGCACATTAAACAACATTGCATTATCAACAATGGATGCACGTTTCTGTAATGGCCACTTTAAGCCAGGTTGAGAATATCTCTCTGATCTCACAGAAAACAAATACTTTGATAGAACTAGCCAAGAAGTTAAATGCTTTTTATATACTAAATAGCAGTTAATCTTTGTAGAGTGTTTGGAAAGGACTGAAGTATTATATAAGCCTCTTGTGCAAGTAGTCTGCACTGAAATTCAAATCACGGCTTTGTAACTCAGAAGGAAGAAACAGCAAATGTTAGAGTCAATTGACTTCATCATCTGCGGGTGAGATACCACATCATGCGTGCCCACACCAGTAAAAGACTTGCTAAGACAAACAGCTTCTGTCACAGAATTATTTTTGTTTCCTAGTAGCTACCTGATGAACTGTGCTAACAGCAGGGTTGTGCTTGTGGAAACCTTTGCTCTACCCATGGTACAGTTGGAGTAATTCTGCTAGAGCAGAGGAGTGGCCTGTTCTCTGGAAAGGGAACCATTCTGCTTGTTCTAGGAGGTAAGAAATAACGTATGAGAGTAGACAAGAAACAGGAGTGTGTGTGCATTGTTTGAAGTGAGTAGATGAAAGTGTGTGTGTTGGGGAGGTGCTGTTTGGTTTTTTGTTGGTTTCTTTTTTGTTTTGTTTTTGAGAACCCCTTGACTGGACTCTCTGTCTGCTGTCGTGTGCACCAGGGTAAGAGCTCTGGTAGCTCTTACCTTGCTGCACAAACAGCAGACCCCCTGCCTCTGAGCAGAGTAGTGAATAACCACTGCTGCTAATGACAAAATGAAAGCCTGGGAATCTCTGCTCTGTGCACACATGGACACACGTGTCAAAAAAGGACTCTTCTTGATTGTTATTAACTTCAGGCAGGTGTCACAGTCTATTGATGCTCAGTCTAGCTTTTTGCCAGTGGTACAGATGACTTTGAACATTGTTTAAAACAGGAAATAGAGGTGCACCCCAAAATCATGTAAAGCCAGAAAATCCCTAAAAGCAGATGAAATATTTTTGTAAAATTAGCAAGTCTGGTCAATGATGGAGGAAAAAAAGTCTGCTGTCATCTTGTGTGTTGGTTTGGTGAGTTCAGTATGTTTTAATTTTGCAGGCAACTGTTCAGGTTGGCGCTTGGCCAAGGGGGTCTGCCAGGGCACCTGCCAGGCTAATGAGTTACTCAGCACAGGTGATTACTTAATTATGACTAGTGGGACTGGCCTCTAAGGAGGTGGCCAGGCAAACCCTGCCTGTGATTAACTGGTTAAAGGCCAGGGTTTGGTCTCTGCTGGCCCCTTTCTATCTCCTTTGCATCACCCTTGGAATGCTTCACCTTGTTTTCCCCAGAATGGAGGGCTGTGGGCTGTGGCTGGGCCTCTGGGCACTGGTAGTGGGTCACTGTGTGGGCCTCTGTGGGGCATTGCCGGCCATTTCTGCTGTAGGAAGGACAAGAGTTATGGGGTTAAACTACAGCAAAGGAGGTTGATGATGGCTGCTGGGAAAGGCTCAGGAGGAGAAGGGGGCTGCAGGCTCCTGGCACCCAGCAGATGAGGCCGTCTATAGGCAGATAGGAGCAGCCTCATGTTCACAAGCCCTGGTCCTCATGGGGGAATTCAACCACCCCGATATCTGTTGGAGTGCGTGGAGGAAAATTTCCTTCTCCAGGTGGTCGAGGAACCGACAAGGAGGGGTACAATGCTGGACCTTGTTCTCACCAACAAGGAGGGGCTAGTGGGGAACGTGAAACTCTCGGGCAGTCTTGGCTGCAGCGACCATGAAATGGTGGGATTCGAGATCCTCAGGGCAGTGAGGAAGGTGCACTGTAAGCTCACCACCCTGGATTTCAGGAGAGCAGATTTTAACCACTTCAGGGATCTGCTTGGTCATGTACCACGGGATGAACTCCTGGAAGGAAGAGGGGGGCAGAACAGTTGGAACATACTCAAAGTTCTTCTCCTCCAAGCCCAGGAGTGATGCATCCCA
>NW_010309841.1:30590-32374 GCF_000700745.2 Antrostomus carolinensis | reverse complement strand
TTCAGCCTCCTGTCTATCAGCACCCCCAAGTGTTTTGGCACTCTGCAATTTTTAAGGAGTATAAATACATTCAGAGGGACGCAATCCACCTTGACTTAGTCCTTCTCTCTCCTCCTGAATGTAAGCACACTTAAGAACTGTTAGCCATTCTGGGTGAAAACTGACATCAGATTACTATTAAATTGTAATTTTCCTCTTCTTTTTTTCTCCAGTTTACTGTCCTGCACTGTCATACACAAATGAGAAGACTTAAGAGTGGTCATTTGCTGTTACTAAAGGAAGATTATATTATTAGGCACTAAATTATGTACACAGTATAAAGCATCTCTCATGGTCTTTTCCTTGTCTCTGCAAATACCCGTATCTGTCTATCCGTCCACACACAAAAGAGCTTGAAGGACTTCAGCGACCAGTTCAAAGGAATATACAGGGCAGGCTTAATGCTTTTGTTCTGTGTATTGCTTGGAAATGCTCACACTGCTGGCTTTATGAAATTAATTACAGTCTAAACTTGTCATCTGTACACCGAATGTAATGGTTGTACCTGAGGCTTTCTGATGTACAAACAAGGGGGTTAAAAGTGTGTAATGTTTTCAAAAGTGTTACTGAATTAAATACTTGCAAAAGATATTAATATCATCAATCACATTTTGCTGATGTGAAGACAAGGAGACAAAAAGGTGGAAGCACCGGCCTTCAGCCACAGAGAAAACCCAAGAGAGAGCTGCAATGGGCAATCAGGATTCTGGCTCTGACTTCCAGTCAAATTTACTGGGCCATTACACTGCCCCTTTATCCTCTTCTCTGAAGTGTCAAATGACCTTTGGCTGCTTTGCCCACTGTCTTGTCCCCTCTTCCTAGGGTATGAGCTCGTTGTTTTGCTTCCATGCCAGTCAAACCACTCAGGCTGAGCAAATATATGGTTTTTTAATCCCCATTCCTTTGCAAGCTCTTTGGCTCTCTGCCAGAAGACCACTGCTTTTTCCTTAATGATGTTGGCACAGTCATTTGCTCTCAGTTACCTTACCTGAACTTCTGCTTTTGTGGTGGTGGCTGAAGGGGGCCAGTCCATCAGTCTTTTTGCTACATTCAGCACAAGAGAGGAGACATCTCTTGCTTTACCGCATGCTCTGATGATTCTCTCAAGTGACACACCAGGTCAAATTGATACTCAAATTTTATCTTGCTCTGTTCCAAGACTGAGTAGAATGCTAGTCTAAACAAAATCTTTCTGCATAAAAGAAATTCCAGGGGTAAAGCAGGCGTAACTGTGTGCCAACACATAACTTTGGATCACAGCATATGTAACATATGGATACAAAATGCAAAAGCAGCAAAGAAGCATCCAAGTGGGAGTAGTTCAACAACAGATTGAAGGGTTCAGTTCTTACAGTTACAATATATAACTTATTCTCAAGTCTTATTAAAAATAGAACCTTTGGTTTCTTTTCTCCTCTATTTCTTCCTCCTCTTCCTCCTCTCAATTCTTTACCTATGCTCTTCTCTCCCTGCTCCTAGTCTTGTTCTTCTCTTTTAATACTGTTTTTTACCACTTAAATTCCAGGTTTTTTTGGTTCAACATCTGATCTCAGATTCCCATATTTTAACCACGAACTATGCGTTCCTCCACATTAGTGTCTGATTTTTCTCCAGATAAATCAGATCGTGCAAAGCAGCCAGATTTGGCTTTTATCAGGAACACTTTAAATCTTGAAGTGCAATTAGTCTTCAAATAGTATATAATATGGTATAGATACGCGGCTCCACATTGAACAGCATCTAAG
>NW_010309841.1:13556-30571 GCF_000700745.2 Antrostomus carolinensis | reverse complement strand
TCTTTCCTTTAAAATCCTCTTTCCTTCATAAACATTTTCTTGTATGGAATTTTCCACTACTGGCTTCCATTCTATAGTTTTTCTTTAACCATGTGCTGCTTCTTTCCCACCTATCCAAATTACATTGTCAGCTTCTTAGCAGAGGGCTGTTTTTTAATTAATGTGGAAGCACTGTTTCAGTGTACAGTGTTACCCAAATAAAAAATAACATAACATCTGTCATGGTAATAAAATTATGTGAACCAGAGTGACTGAATTTTATATCAATGGGCAAGCACTGAAATTTATAGCTCATTTTCATTCTATTTTTCCCAATCTCTCTTTTTACAATAAAAACAAACTTCATCATGAAAACACACAAAACCTGTGTGCTTGCAAGTTTTTATCAGATCTGTTAATCTTTGAACTGTTGCTTTTTTAATTTTAAAGGAAATAGTATAAAATAGGTTAGTGTACAGAATTTCCTCCATCTCCAAGTAGGTAAAGTAATTCAGAAATTTCCTGCATTGGTACCATGAGTAGACAAATGCAGTAAGCCAGCACTATTTCAACATGATGTTTTTATTTAGACTGTTTAATTGGAAAATGTTAGTGATACCACCATTAGTATTTAATAGAGACCATCTGCAAGGTTGAAAGACTCTTGAAGTACACATAGGAAGGAAGAGGGCCATGGTAAGAAAAAATTCAGATATTGAACTTTCCCTATACTTGAAATTCATTGTTTATGAGCATAAAAAGACAAAAGAATCACTTGGACATACAATCTGGAAGCCTGACTTTGTGCAAATAACAAGCAAACACAACATTAGAAAGGTTTTCTGTTTTGATGTTTCCATGATGCTTTCAGTATCAGATATGGGCCTGGGTTCTCTTAGGTATTTTGTGAAATCCTCTCTAAAAACTACCTTGTGATCATTATCATTATCCTAATGTTCCTTATCTGCTGCACTATTTTTTGTGGTCAGAGGCTTGGTATATCCAGTTAGGGATCAATAACAAAATCAAATTAAAAGAGAAATGACTATAAAACTCTGTTCTGTCTTTTTCAACTTCTGCTAGTCTATAGAGTAGAAATAGAATTTTCTAATTCTTTGACAGGCAGTCTTTTGGAAATGGCAAATTGTGCCTTCTGTAAGTCTTCATGAGGTACCTTGCATTGGTTTCCTGTAATTTTTGAGTTACAAGGCTTTCTTTGACAACATCTTGTCAATATCTAAGGGGATGTAGAGAAACACAACATGATAATCAGAAGGACACAATTTTAAAGACCAATTGTGAGTTGGCAGGTCTTGGATCTCATTTAGTGGAACATTACATATGCTTCTGATCCTAGGAAAGCTCTGAAACACTACTGTGCAGTCAGAGATTAGAATAGATAGACTCTTTTAGTATTGACAAAAAGAAGAAGACGACAGTGTGTCTGGTTTCACGAGAGTAGTAATTAAATGGTCTTTCACACAGACAGAAACAAGCAGACTACAGCCACATTCTCTGCATCAAGGGGTTTTGTCAGCTACTAACCTGTGAGCATGGGAGAGGGCAAGAGAATTTGCACAAGACTGCACATAGAGGAAGAAGGACAGTCAAGGGCCTATGCCTTGACTTTGATCAACACAAACAGGGAGAAGGAAGACACAGAGGGTGAAGGAACAGAACATGGCATTTTGTGGAGCTATCATAAAAAGAGACCATCCACCTGTTCTGTGAAGGGAATATAATGTGGGGCATTTGCCACTCTTAGGTGGTCCAGGCAAATGCACAAGCAGCAAAGTTTATCAGCTTTTAACTTTAGTAGATGAGACATCCTGATGCTACATTCAGCTTTCTGATGCAGTGTTCTAAGTTAACACTTGCCAATTGTTCTCTCTTTTCCTGCAAAAAAGAGAAATAATCTCCTTCCTTTATGCTTTTGATGTGATCCAATTTTAAAGTGGAATGGAAGAAATAAGCACGGAGGTAATAACGACTTTGAAAGGTAGGCTCCTTATTAAAATGGCTCATGTAATGTAATAGAAATCATGACAACAGGCTTTGAAGAGCATCATAACCTGTAAAGCTAATGTGATCTACTGAAATGATTTTTTGACTTCTCTAGAGTAAGCACTTGAAAGCTACATTTTCTAAGATAACTATTAAAATAATGTTTATTTTTAAAAGTATTTCTCTTTTTTTATTATTTCATGTCAATAAACGGAAAGTAAAAGAAGGATTTTTAGAAGGAGAAGGTGTTTTACTTGCAGATTTTCTTTTTTCTCAGACATAACCCAGTATGTACTGCATGATACACAGCAACTGCTAACTGCATAGGAAACTTCTGAATTTCATCTTTAAATAATTTCTGATTATTGCTGCACACAGGATTTTTAAGCTCTAGCAGGATCAGGTAGATAATATAAAGTCTGATTCATCTCAAATACAAGATTTTTTTCCATTAAATACTATCAGACTTCTGGAGTCATGCTTTACTGAATTGCTACTTTTTTTTATCTGTGTCTGTATCAAGAGAAATATTTCAAGAGTGTACCATATTAAATATTTAACACTCATTTATTGCTGCTGCAACTTCAGAGGTCTTAGCTAATTTACTTCAGAGATGAATTTGGTTCTTGAGCTTTATTGATTCTTTAAGTTAACAAACAAAAATACACTTACAGGCCAATAAGAACAATCACAGACATACATTATTTTATGCCTGTTTAAGCAATGAAGGAGAACAGGAAATCAATATAAAAGGGCTTCTTGTATTCATAGGAGTATCTGATGGCTATAGTGAGACAAGAATAATTTACAAGACTATATATATGGGGTTTTGCAGTGAAAAATAAGGAGCTCATAAATCTTATTCTTTGGCTGTGATTACACTGCTATTCTTTCTGAAGCCAGAATAATTAATAACGTGTTAAATCTGTATTCAAGACAATTCCACCAGTTTTCCATCACTGGCACTTTTTTAAAGTCAACACTGGTTGTTTTTCTGTAACCTGTGTGCTTCCTTAAACATGAGTTAATTCAGGGAAGCCTTGTATGTCCATGTTCCACAGGCTGATGACAGCACAGCCTTTTCAGGAGTGGGAAAATCCCCCTCTTCTAAGTCTGCAGAGAGGTAAGTTTCTCTCCTAGCTGCAAGTTCTGGAACCTGTAGAAACACAGAATCTACCTCTAATACTACCTCTTCTTTCTACATGGGCCATGTCCTGTGGCTCCATTAGGATGTCTGCCTCTAGTCCAGTTTTTTCCCATGTGGTGGCAACATGAGAGACTCCTTCAAGGCAAAGAGAAATGTAGCTAAAAACACCTTATGGTCATTGTGCACGTCCTGTCACCTGTACTAAGAGGCAAATATGAAAAGTGGCATTCACAAAAACTGCAAAAGGTTCACCACATCATTTCAAAGAGCAAAAATATGCATTTGTAAAGAAAGAATTGAAAGAAGAAGAAGAAAACAATAACAAAGAAGATGAAGATGAAGAAAAAGAAAACTGTGAGCAAAGGTAGCTAGAATGTGTTCATTTTACCCTGGATGCAAAAATCATCCATATGAATGGCATATTACAGACCTGGTGCATCTTGTATATCCTTGAATCAGTCCTTACATGTTGAGAGGTATGTGTCAATGAACAGACAGACTTCTCCCTGGGAAGTGTGTTGGGAGAAAAATAAGAACCTGATGCAGAACATCTTGGAGGGTAAGTAAAGGACAGAGAGGGGAGAAAAGAAATAATTTCCACAGCCTGTGGCTGCTGCTAAGAAATGCAGGAAGGAAATAAGCTTGCATAGAAATATATCTCTATATGTGGCTGTATGCTCTCAAGAACACTGTATCATCATGACTTACTACGGTTGGTGCTGCTGCTTCTACTACTGATACTGTTACATACTACTGATACGAAAATGGCCTACTTAGCAAGAAAAGGACAGCAAGTAGATCAAAATTTAAGGCATGTTTACCTGCCTGAAGTCCTGTGTAGGAAAAAAAATTATGGAAACTCTTTTATTAGAGAAAATGTGTGAAAAGAGCAGCTGCTTCCTGGACTCAGCTGTGCACCATCAACCCTGGGGATCCAGTATTCACAAAGGATGAATAATTCCTCGGAGAGATGATTCTTTCCATTCTACCATTTTTTGTGGCCTTTGCCTCATATTTTTATTTGACCTCCTCTAAGTCCCAAAAAAAGAAAGAAAAATTGGGCAGTTTTACAGAAAGTCTCAATATGCTTTTGGGTTTTTATGCATCAGTTCATGGAGTTGCAGTTAGCTAGTAAGACCAGTTTCTTGCTCTCTCTTTATCAAGCTGGACTTGATGTTTGGGTTTTTTTTTTTTTGTTTCTAAGGTAACAATTAAACAGAGCAATCGTAAGTCTTGCTTTAAAATAGTTTTCATAAGTTTCTAAGGATTCTTTCTACACTACAAAAGACGGGCTCTTCACAATTTAGTTTTTAAGCTCTTTTCAAATCAAAGATCATGACTTCTACCTCAGGTTGTTAAGAAGCATAGGAGAGGAAGGTGGTTTTATTTAGACTTTGTGTGAACATATGTGACAGAATCAAAATAGCCACATGGAGAAAGGCCCTGAGCAGATGGCTTCAATTAATCATTAACCTTCTCAGAGACTGATGAGAGTGGGAGGAGCCCAGGGCTCATACAAACCCACTTCCCTCCCTTCCTCATCTCTTTTCATTTTACAGGGAAAAGAGAAAAGTGATGTTTAAGAAGCATATGCTGTTATGGGAATGCTAGGTGTGGGGTGTGCACAGGGAGCTGATTTAGGATGGACCAGCAAACTTGTTTTTCTAAGAATGTTATGAACTTGTAGGAATAAGAGGACTTGTGAGGAAACAGATGAAGAGATGTTGGCTCTGAATGCTCATACTCAAATTTTAAGGACTGTTGTACTACTGCAGTCCTTTTTTCTCTATTTTATGTTGTGGTCTGATCTCTCTGATACATGAGGCAATAGCCTGGTGACATCTGGTGTTAATGGTGGGATGTTCTGAGTGGAGAAGGAGGGAGAGAGGGACAATGAGAGGGAGGGATACGACACAAAAGGACTTGTTCAGGAGGATGAAGGAAAGATACATGCCCCTACTCTTCCTCGAGGGACAAAGGTGGGTAGGAAAAGCAGGGCACATGTATGTCAGAATATGATTAGAGCCCCATATTCCACTAACAGTAATGGGGAAGGAGTCTTGTAGGTATGTGCAGTTCCTGAGGTTGGAACTGTTTCACAGTGCTTTACTTCAGCAATAAACATCCATGCTACTCGATACCTAGAAGCCTTTTCCCTAAGAACCATAAAAAGCCATCAGGTTATTGTACCCTTGGTCCCATTATTTGCTTGGTTGGTATGTCAGAGGAGATTATAACTTGCCAGATGACAAACTTGAAGCTCATGAAACTATTCTCTTGAGACAGAAGTATAAAAATCACTCCATACCCTCCTTAGACAGCCTTACAGAAATGTTTAATCTAACACTGAAATGCATGCTGTGAAAATTCATTAACAGTACAGGATCAGACTAAGATGAATGGCTGCTATTTTAGTCTGCCTATAGGGAAGTAAGTGCCCTAGGCACCGATGGGCTTTTCACCATTTGAATGTGCTATGGTTGATGAATGCAAGGGCCACTGTGTATTATAAAAGAAACCTGGGAAGATAAGGCCAAACCACTAGAGGGAGTGGCTAGTTATATTTTGCAGATGAGATCATCTGTCAGAAATGAGAGAAATAGCCCAGAGAAATCTAGGGAGGCCTGGGAAGGAAAAGAAAAGGCTATTCAGGAACAAAACAAAACAAAAGTTTTGCATAAAGCAAAAAAGTACGATATAGTTACTCTTGTTACTGTCTCAGGAAATTTGACTCTGTTGATTAAATGTTAAAGGCCTTCTGCAATACTGAAGAAGCTTAGTCCAGAGATATATGACACAGCTGTGCATGAAAGACTGCAGAACAAGCAACAAATGTAAAAATGTTAAGAAAATTGCAAAGGGTCTTCAAGGAAATCTCAGCAGAGTGTCAGGATTGAAGCTATCTGAGAGAACACGGATATTGCAGAAAGGTTCTGAAAAAGTCAAATATATTTGCAAACACTGTTTTTATGGAGAACTAGACACAGACCAATGTCCACAGAGCTTCCTAATAACAGGACTTCAAGGGACTTGGGGAGCGCTGCTAAACTAAACTCCAATTTTATCACTAAAGAAACCTAGATTGTGTTGATTGCAGCAGTACTATGAAGGAACCTACCACAGTTGCAAATAAAGTAATTGAATATGTGGAACTGATCTGAGAACATAATTTTGAACTGATACTAGAGGAATGTATTCCTGAAGACAGAAAGAGTATAAAACCTCAGTATAAGCATCTTTTACACACATCAAAGACTCGAAAATGTAATTTGTCTAACTGTGACCAGGAGGAAAATCACATTCATGACTGTCAGGCTTATATAGAGTCTGTGCATAGGGCAGTCTCAACTTTGAAATGATAACTATTAATGGTAACTGCCTCAGCATTTGCAGGTATCTTAAAAAAAACCCCAGGAAAACAGCAGATGAGACATCCAGAGAAAGTACTAAAGAAAGCTATAATCAGAGCATTATCAGAAGGGAAAACTATGCAAAATCAGAAATAAACTAAAGTTAAAGGTTCTTTATTTTATGATTGTTGATTCCTCTGCATCCGTCACTTTTCCTGGTACTACAGCTACTGTTTGTGGCTCCTCTTCTCTGCAGTCTGCATACTTCCTTGTCATTTCTACCGTCTCTATCCACACCTCTTCTGTGATTCCTGTCAGTTGGCCTTCTGAATCTCGGTGTTCTCCATTTTCAAACCTTAGCTGTAAATGGTTTCCCTATTTGCTTTGCTTCTCCTGTTGGCTCTGCTGTTTAACTGAAAATACTATTTTAACATTAACATGTGCCAAAAATACACTGCAAAGCTAAAGGGTCCTCCGAGTACAAGGGGGAATTCTCAGGAAAATATAATATACTTCCAGTAAACTAATAGTTTACTGGAGGTGCATTACCATTCTACTATGGAAATGCATGAGGCAGTTACAAAGACATTTTTGTTTACTTAAAAACTGAAAAACCCTAATGAGATCTTTGGATCCATGAGAGACATAGTAAGAATCCATAAGCACTTCATAATATACACACTCATAAGGAAGCTAACAGAGGATTTGGCATGTCAGTTTGTACTTTAAAGCCATTATGATGTCTTAATAGATATAGTTATACTCATTTTGTTTAAGGAAAAATTACTGAGCATATGCAGTTATTAAGTCTCAAAACTTAAGAGGCTACAGTGATTCCTTGCTGTTTAGGAAAGTCTCCTACAGCACACTCTCAAATCTGATGACACAGAAGTTAGTGGAGTGGCAAGTAATGATGGCAATAGAGAGAGTGGATCACTTATGAAGGTGAACCTATTTAAGTGGTGTTTTTGTAATATAATTTTATAGAAAATCATACATAAAATTATGCATGCAGGACTGAGAGTGCAAGGCATAAAATGAAAGTGTCTTCAAGAAGATGCTCTATGAAGCTATGTATTATTCCTTAATAATTAAGCAGTGGGATAGCAAGAAAAGTGGGTTAATACACTTTTTTTAATGACAGTAATGATACTATTCCTGGAATGATATGTGCATATGCCTAGTATTGATGTTTCAAAACGGATGCTCTTGGAAAATGAGCTATGAGTCCTTGCTGCTTGTTTTCTGAACCAAGTGCTGGAAACACAATTTCCAGTGATTTTTAACAAGCTCAAAGAATTTATCTTATCTAGGAGAGAGTGAAGACATGACTTGATTGCAGCATGCAGGTAACTCAACACAGATGGTATTTTTGAAGGGGGAACATTTCTTTAATCTAGTAGAGAATGGCCTAACAAGGTATGTGCAGAGCAAGATAAACATGCAGCTACAAGGACAAGGTGCAAGATTTTTAATAGTTAATCATTAAGACTATGCTCTTATAGATGCAACTCTTTTACAAATCGAGTCTTTTATCTAATATATGTATGTCTTACTGAAAACCTCTTGCAGCTGAATTAGAAATTCTGGTCTTGTGATTTCAGATTACCAATTGTACTGATTGTTGGTCAGACAAAATGAACATACAATCCTCTGCCACAACTGTAAAATGAATCAACCAAAGTAGTTTCTGATGCTGGCTTCTGTGAGACTAGAGCAGCTCTGTGTCAGGAACTTCACAGAAGCCTCAGTAAGAAGTACTATCTGGGAGAAATAAAACTTTTTCTGCCATTTAACTGCCTTCAAATACTTACAGAAGGTGTTTCAGTGTCTGCAGTTAGGTGCTGCTTTAAATATAAGTGTGTCATGAAGAACTCCGCTCTTCAAAAATGAATTACTATGAATAAAACTCAATTAAATATGCAAAGCAGTAATGTCAAAAGTGAATTGACAAGAAATATTCAAATGAGGTGGTTTTGATGTTTTTTTTCCCCTTTGACCTTTACATTTAGGAATTGGTGACAAAAATCTTTGAAAAAATAAGTTTTTATTACTTCTGGAGCAAAATCTAGAAATTTTAATTGATGAGCATCTCTGTGCATAGGTATGGATTGTTTCAAAACAGAAAAATATGAACTTATGTTGTTGCTCTGCTACTTGTATGAAAGATAAAGACCTTTCGAGGAAAAAAGGTTGATAAGAAAAGCAAGAAGCAAGTTGCTTTTGTTTTTATAACCTTGGCACTGTAGAAAATAAATAAGATTTTTGTATTGATTCAACTGAAGATCCATTTCAGAGTCTAGTTACAGACACCCTGGTCAATTCCTGTATAGATCTAGGGCTTGACATAAAACAATCCACAAAACCAACTAAAAATTAATCACAATGTAGCAATAGGCTCATTTAAACACAAAGCTTGGTACAGTTAGCAGCCAATTAATGTTGGTTTGAAGGACATTGGAAAAATCAACAAAACTTTTAGGTACCTGCTTAAGTTGAGGAATATGCTTAAATCTATCTTTGATCTGCAAAGCATTCAGGTGGATGCTTAATTCCAGAGAAGGGCTGGAGACCTGATCATGTGCCTGTGTACTTTGTTGCACAGCATCTCATTAACAGCACCACTGCAAGTAGCCACATTATTAGTAAAGATTTAGCAGGTTTTCTTATAAACAGCCAAAACAACCTTTTTTTTTTTTCTTTCCTGTCCAGTCACCTTCCCTCAGTTAACCTATTATCCGTTGATTAATGGATGCCAGGATTTAACACAGATACAAAGGGCAAAACAAGAATCTAGGTGAAAATTTTTCCATTCTTAATAAATATTTTATTTGACTGCTCTGTATTTTTCTCCTTGCTTCTCCCCCCAAACCAACACATGAATTAAATGAACAACTTGGTATAGCATGACAATAATCACAGGGTTTGCTGTTGCTACAGAAAGAAGAAATGAGGAAAACCTGCTCAATGCTGTTATTGCATGCTTTACTTTTAAATTGAACTTCCCTATCTGAATCAATCTCCTGGTAGCACCTCTATTCACAACTGCATTGAAGAGAAATGGTGATGACTTAGAATTTTTTTTTTCTTTCTCAATCTGAACACATATACAGACACGTAAATTGTTCCTGTCCTTCCCCATACAACAGAACTGCATCAGGAGATCTTTGCTGCTTAGTGCCTGTCTGGAGGCAACACGTGTCATAACCTCTGTTTTGTTCACCATCACATGCATATGTACAACTTCTACCTGCTAAGCAACAAAAAGGGGTGAATGGCTCAGCTTTAGATTTATTTTTCCTAGTAGTTTGTAGGATAAATCTTGTTTGTGAGTCAAATTTTGAGACAATCTAAAACTTTTCTAGGGCTTGTCAAAGTAACAAACCAAACTTATAAAGTGGTTTTGGCCACCCTTGTAGATTCATTCACTGAGAATATCTATTGAATTAGACCTCAGAATGTTTCAGCAATAATAGCTTACACAATGTATAATATGGTCTCAGCCTATTGGCATGTTTGAAGTCCCAAACAAGATCAAAGCTGCTTCACACACACCTGAAACTTTTGAATACGTGGAGAAGAAGCAGCAGCCAGAAATAGTGAAAGCAGACCGCATGCGCAATGTGAGTTGGCTTAAAACGATAGGAACCTTTCAGATTTTTGTTCTCTCTCAATGGGTCAGTGTTATGGTGTGTTTGGGGAAATATTTTCAAAGGACAGACATAAAATAGAAGAATGCCTTCACTTTCACAGTACTTTTATCCTCTTGTGTAGTAGTTCATCACCAATCTGGAGTGGGAGCAGACAGAAACTGCAGAAGATAATGTTTAAAAAGGAAAACAATATAAAGGTAGCAAATACACCTAATAATGAAATAAAAACTAGGAGAGTAGACACCCTAAATTGAGCGCCAAGATCCTCAAGAAAGCTGAACCAATGTAACTTCTCACTGTTGTCAGAAAAGTTAATCCTGCTCCATCTTCCTTTATTTTTTTTTTGTCTCTGCTGTTCAGGTAGTCATAAGACATGATGCAACGGTTGGGGACAGGATTGAGAAGCTGGGAGCAAAGATACTGTAGGTCATGGTACTTGACACACACAGCCTCAGGCTTGTCTTTGGTGTCTTGGGAGACTTCATCATCAGATGAGGGTTCTGAGGAGGTTTTGAGACACCAATTCAGTGGGCTACAAGAATTCAGGGATTTTTCCCAAAATCATGTTTTCTGTAAGCAGACTCACTCCTTACCAAGATGCAAGGGCTGTTAACACTTTCTAAGTAGGCTGTATTAATTCCTCTATCCACACTGCAGTTCATATAGATGGGGACTTAGTAAATCAAGGATATGGATTTCAGTGTTTCAGCAGCTGGGATAATATAAAGCCCATTCAAACACTGTGTCTGAAAGCTTGCACTTCACAAACTTTCCTCAACAGCCTACTTGCAGCCAGACCAGGAGACCTAGAAGTACAAAAAGTCTCCTCTTAATTCAGCATGAAACCTGGATGTGGAAGTACATGAAAGTTGAACAAAGGAGAAGTTATTCAGAAATATTATTTTTTTTGCTTGACTTGTCTTTATTTTTTTCTAAACATGATTTCTGGCTCTCAAATGTAATAATGTAAACAAGAGTTAATATTCATAAAAACCAAAACACTACCTCCCAAGCAGTAGTTTTTACTGTTTGATAATAAACTGTCTTATCCAAAAAATACAGAAGAGGAAAACCCTACTATATACTTAATGTTCAGTCTCTTGTGTATATTTGTATCTGCCTTTCCTTCTTCTGTGCTTATAGTACTTGGGTTTAATATAGTTTTGAGTTGTTACCAAAGCTGAAAATTAACTTGCTCTGTTCTGTTAGGAATTCACACGAAAATAGATAAAGACAGGGCAATTATATGCTTCAATGGCGTGCTACTCATGGATTAGTGGACTCAAATGCAATAGAATGGGTAAGACAAAAGTGGTATCAACCCTGCAAAAGATTCACACTTGCACCTCTTAGGACTATCTGAGGCTCTTCCCTCCCCCACACTTCCCCAATCTGAGTACTATGCATTTATGCTGTTTGCTGTTTATTCTGAAACAGCCTGTGTTTAAGTTTTTGCAGAATTTATAAATTCCACAGCAAAAGAGCAAGCACAGGTGTTGCATGTATTGCTCCACACTCTAGAATTGGTGTATTTTCCAAAAAGCCCTACTGCCTTTCTTTGAGGAGACTTGGGGTCTTGTGCTGACAGGGTCTCCTGTATTCAGTGACTGAGTTCAAAATGGTCACTTAATTTATTTAGGTTCATTTTCATAAAAACTGTAGTTTTGCAATTTAAAAGTCATGCAGATGTGAAAACACTTGACAAACTTGTCTCCAAAATGGCACTGATAGAGTTTGCTATACTTTTAGTCTCCTCTGCTATGTTTCTTGTTTGGCTTGAAGAAAATCCTCTTCACAGGGCTTGAGCAGCAGATGTATCTCACATCAGAGATTTCATGATATTAGAAGTAGCTACAAGCAATGCCAAGGATCACCTGCATCTAAGAAAGAGGTGCAGAACACACTTTATTGAAGTTTCCATCTTCATTGTGTTTGCTTCTTCTGTTGTGTTTTGTTGTTGTTTTTTGGTTGGTAATTTTGCTTAAACATGGTTGAAAAAGGAGCATGAATTAAGGTCAAAAAAGGGTCAGTGAGAACTAAGGTCCTCTACGTACTTGTAATTTTAGTCACAATGTTTGCTCATGTGATATACAGGAAGACATGTTAAGAGTATGTATGCAAGAATCAGGAAAGTCAGAGTTTTGATGACCCCATCCTCATGGTATCCTATGTCATATGCCATCTGCCTTGTAAAGAGGAGCCTAACAATATTTAAAGACCCATATGAGACCTAACATCCTAATATCGAGCCAAATAATGGTTCTCGAATTTCTCCTTTGCAAAGGACGCTACACAGATCAGGCTCTCTCCTCTGTGGAGAATGGTTAGGAAATTGCCTTATGAAAGCATAACACTAATTTTTGCTCCCTGACTGGGAAGGAATAAAGCTACTGTTTGTGTCAGAAATTTATGTAAGTCTCATAGGTTATGCATTTGCTTCTGATGAGGGCAAACTGAACATGTCACACCAGTTAATTCTTTAGCCATCAGACCACAAGACAGGCAAGCTTCAGAATTGATTCTTCTGTACTGTGGCTGTGCACTTATGGTCGTTTTGGGGTATGCATGGTGTTCTTTATGTGAAAAAAAGCTATAAAATATTAGTTAAGTAGATTTCTGAATATGAGCCAGCAGTCTGTACAAGTGGCCAAGAAGGCCAATGGCATCCTGGTTTGTATCAGAAACGGTGTGGCCAGCAGGACCAGGGAAGTCATCCTTCCCCTGTACTCAGCTTTAGTGAGGCTGCACCTTGAATACTGTGTCCAGTTTTGGGCCCCTCACTACAAAGAGGACACTGAGGCACTGGAGTGTGTCCAGAGAAGGGCAACGAGGCTGGTGAAGGGTCTAGAGCATAAGTCTTATGAGGAGCAGCTGAGGGAACTGGGGTTGTTTAGTCTGGAGAAGAGAAGGCTGAGGGGAGACCTAATTGCTCTCTGCAACTACTTGAAAGGAGGTTGTAGTGAGATGAGTGTTGCTCTCTTCTCCCAAATAACAAGTGATAGGACAAGAGGGAACAGCCTTAAGCTGAGCCAGGGGAGGTTTAGGTTGGATATAATGAAAAATTTCTTCACTTAAAGTGTTATCACGCACTGGAATGGGCTGCCTAGGGAGATGGTTGAGTCATCATTCCTGGAGGTATTTAAAAGATGGGTAGATGAGGTGCTCAGAGATATGGTCTAATAGTGGATAGGTATGGTTGAACTCTATGATCTCAAAAGTACTTTCCAACCAAATGATTCTATGATCTGCAATTTTAGCATGCAAACAATAGCAAGCAAATACATAAAGTGTTTGAAAAAAGCAGTATTTTTTACAATTAATTAAATTACCTTTTCTTTTTTTACTGTAACATTAATAGAGTACTCAGTATTGCACAACAAAAGAAATTGTTTTGCTATTTGATATTACTTTGATATTTAAATTTCAGATTTAAAAATATCTGAAAAGTGGGTAGCTAACTAAGCAGTTGCTCTTGGAATACTGCTCTTAGAAAGTAACAATGGGCAAATTTCTTCTCCTTTGAAAAGAGAAAAAGTGTACTTCTAGATAAGTATGAACTTCTGTATATATACATATATGAATCTTTTTCCTGTTGAAATGCTATGAGAGGTAAAAACTAAAATACACCAGATTGTGCCCAGGTATGGCATACTCTACAGCTGTTAATGTTAGCAATTTTATATCCATTTGTATTCCACATAATTTTTTGTTAGCTGTTTATTTTGAACTATAGGTAAAGGTAGATATTTATCATACCTCATTAGAAATTCAGCAAAGATTTTGTGGTACTATAATTTCTTTACTAATTGCACAAACTAGCCAGAAAAAAGGCAGTTCAGAAAAACACGATATTATACGCAAACGATATTTCACAAATGACATTATACAGAATAGTACCTGCAGTTTCTTAATGTGACTCAGCTGTTGCCCAGAAAAAAAAAATCATTTTAAATAAATTTTTGAAAGATAAAATAAAAGTGGATACTCTCCCTCTTAAGATAAAATCACTGTAGTAAATAGGCAGAGGAATGTGTGCTATTGCTGTATGATTTATTACCAAATCTTTGACATTCAGAAAAATCTCTCACAAAGCAAGTATGGAAATTATTTCCGTATTGCTGTTTCTTGGTTCAGTGAAAATGCTGGCACAATCCCTGAACAATGCTGGCTTCCATTTTGTGTTTCGTGGGCACTTGCAAGGCTGCTTATCTGGACGTCTGAACTGAATGCCCCAGAGGAACAGATCAAGGAGCCTATCTGCTTGTTTTGTCTTTAAAATATTTGCTAATCTTGCTAAACTATTTGCACTAATAATCTGTTTTCAGTAGATTTTTCACTTCTTCAGGAACAGTACACTTCTACTTCTTACAACCAGAAATTAATTTAGGTCAAATTGTGTATTACCTGCCCTGATGTTACTAGCTCTACCTTGTCCTCAGAGAACAAGAGGTGTGTTTCCACAGATTTGCAAGATAATGTTTTGACGGCTAGTTTGATTCCTTCTAGCAGCACTTCCACTGAAGTTAAGTCTCAGATTGTCTTTGTAACTTTCTAAAACACCAAAAGCTCAACCTTCTCATGCAACAAAAACCACAAATACAAAAAGTGCATGCAACAACCAAACCAAGTTACAAAATATGCAAAACACTTACAAGCATGCCATGGCACCTCAGAAAGAACAATAATTTGGCTTCCACTGCACAGACGGAAAGAGAGAGAGAACAATTCTTGGGAGGGCAATAAAAAGAGAATGAGGTTGTTCCTTAGCTGCCAATGTCTGGCATAGGTGGGTTGGAAATAAATTTTAGGAGATGGCAAAGGAGGGTGGTATGTATTTATTTGCTGTGGTGTTAGCACATGGCAAGTGAAATTCTGTCCTGAATTCTGTCTCTTCTGTACCTGGGCTTGCACACAGATCCAGTGTGATCTTGCTTCCTTCCTCCACCTCTCTCCAGCTTGTCCCATCAGGCTCCTGTCACTCCTTCTTTTGTCCCCACTGTCTCCTTCTACAGCCCCACTTGTCTTAGGTGACCTCACATTAAGGGCCAGACCAGGAACATAAAATACTTTTCTCTGGTGTGCCACTTGCACTTGGAGTTGGAAGAGAAGCACAAGATAAGCCAACTCCCCACAGATCTCATCAGTGTCATAAGGGAGGCATCTGGCATGTCTAACTCTTCACCTCCACCTTATTTCATGGCTACAGGACCTTAGGAGACTCACATTACTCACTGCTGATAAAGGCTTATTAGCCCCATTCTGGCTGCCATCCAGAGTCAACTACACCATGTCAAAGCAGGAGTGTCTGTCCCTCCCCGTGAATGCTAGTATAGCTCACCTGGGAGCTCACATATATAACTGTAGAGCACTATGTAGCGTACTGGAGTTTTCTGAAGAAACAAAGCAAGCTGGGTTCACCAGACCCTTCAATGAAGCTCAAAGCAACACTGACTTCACAGCCATTTTTCCCGGGTTTTGGTTTCAGCATCAGAGCTCAGGGTAGTCAGCCCTCGATGCAACTAATTCAGATCTCATCAGTCTTCATGGACTGCTCTCAATTGCAGTATAAATTATATTTCATCTGTCTATACCAGAAATCTTACGGTGAAAATATAAAAGGATGACCGATAAATACTGGCTGATGAGTCAATCTTCTCAGTACATCTTTTATCTTCAACATCTGTCTAAAAATCTTAGTAACATCACACTACAGCCATAATTATGCAACAGTATTATATAGCTGTCTCATTCAAGTAATCCACCGAGTAATTTGTAAACATTAGTTTCCACTGTGGCTCAGTTACCTAGTTTTATTGTGCCCTGCTGGTACCACTGTAATCTTCTTCTACCCTGAATCTCCTAAGGGATGGTAACAGTAATGGAGATGATTATCTCTTTACAAAGATGCAAAGGTTATTGACGGGTTAGAAACAACAGTGAGTAGTCACTTAGGAACTAAGACTATTCACCTGAGAAGAGTGGTGGGATCAGTAGCCCAACTGAAGGCTGGTCGATAAAGCCCCTTGGGAGGCAGTCCTGAAGGACAAAGGAGCCCAAGAAGGCTGGATGCTCTTCAAGAAATAAATCCTGGAAGCGCAAGAGCAGGTCAGCCCCATGTGCTGAAAAACAAGCCATCAGGGAAGAAAACTGGGCTGGCTGATCAGAGACCTTTGGGTGGATCTCAGAAAAAAAGAGGAAAGTTCATGAGCTTCGGAAGAAGGGGCAGGCATCTCAGGAGGACTACAAGGATGAAGTGAGGTCTTTCAGAGAAAAAATTAGAAGAGCTAAAGCCCAACTAGAACTTAATTTGGCCAACTCTGTGGCCAACATAACAAAGAATGTTTCTATAAATATATTAACAACAAAAGGAAAGCCAAGGAGAATCTCCATCCTTTACTGGATGCGGAGGGAACAACAGTGACAAGGGATGAGGACAAGGACAAGGTACTTAATGCCTTTTTTGCCTCAGTCTTTAATAGTAAGGCCAGCTGCACTCTGGGTACCCAGCCCCCTGAGCCAGAAGACAGAGACAAGGAGCAGAATGAAGCTCCCATGACCCAGGAGGTAACGGTTAGAGACCTACTCAGCCAATTAGACATCCACAAATCTATGGGGCCAGATGGGCTCCACCTGAGGGTATTGAGGGAGCTGGCAGAGGTGCTCACCAAACCCCTTTCCATCACCTATCAACAGTCCTGGCTGACTGGGGAGGTTCCACTTGACTGGAGGTTGGCCAGTGTAACACCCAGGTACAAGAAGGGATGGAGGGAGGATCCATGGAACTACAGGCCTGTCAGTCTGACCTCGGGGCTGGGGAAGTTGACAGAGCAGATCATCTGGAGTGCTATCACACAGCACACACAGGCCAACCAGGTGATCAGG
>NW_010309841.1:0-13455 GCF_000700745.2 Antrostomus carolinensis | reverse complement strand
GATGTGATGTACCTCGACTTCAGTAAAGCCTTTGTCACCCTTTCCCACAGCATTCTGCTTGAGAAACTGGCTGCCAGTGGCCGGGACAGGCATCCTCTCTGCTGGGTTAAAAACTGTCTGGATGGCCGGGCCCAAAGAGTGGTGGTAAATAAAATTAAATCCAGTTGCAGGCCAGTCATAAGTGGTGTTCCCAGGGCTCAGTGTTGGGGCCAGTCCTGTTCAACATCTTTATCAATGATCTGGACAAGGGGATTGAGTGCACTCTCAGTAATATCACAGATGACATTAAGCTGTGTGGAAGCGTTGAGTTGCTTGAGTGTATGAAAGCTCTACAGAGGGATCGGGACAGGTTGGATCAATGGGCTGCAACCAACTGTATGAGGTTCAACGAGGCCAAGTGCCAGGTCCTGCAGTTGGGCCACAACAACCCATGCAGCACTACAGGCTTGGGGAGGAGTGGCTGGAAAACTGCCTGGCAGAAAAGGACCTGATGGTGTTGGTTGACAGCTGACTGAACATGAGCCAGCAATGTGCTCAAGTGGCCAAAAAGGCCAACGGCATCCTGGTTTGTATCAAAAACAGTGTGGCCAGCAGGACCAGGGAAGTCATCCTTCCCCTGTACTCAGCTTTGGTGAGACCGCACCTGGAATATTGTGTCCAGTTTTGGGCTCCTCACTACAAGATGGACATTGAGGCACTGGAGCGTGTCCAGAGAAAGGCAAAGAATCTGGTGAAGGGGCTGGAGTACAAGTCTTATGGGGAGCAGCTGAGGGAACTGGGGTTGTTTAGTCTGGAGAAGAGGAGGCTGAGGGGAGACCTTATCACTGTCTACAACTACTTGAAAGGAGATTGTAGCAAGGAAGGTGTGTCTTTTCTCCCAAGTAACAAGTGATAGAGCAAGAAGAAATGGCCTCAAGTTGCACCAAGGAAGGTTCAGAATGGATTTTAGGAAAAATTTCTTCACTGAAATATTGTCGAGCACTGTAACGGGCTGCCTAGGGATGTGGTTGAATCACCATCCCCAGGGGTGTTTAAAAGATCGGTAGATGGTGTGCTCAGAGATATGGTTTATTAGTGGATAGGTATGTTGGACTCAGTGATCTCAAAGGTCCTTTCCAACCTAAAGATTCTATCTTTGATTCATATTGAAAAAAACCTGTGCCTGTCTAAACTGACTGCAAAGATATAGTCAGCATCTTCATAGACTAACAACAGTTTGTTAAAAAATAAACAATGGCTAAATTAATTTCTTGCACTTACATTTTATTTTTAAAAAATATGGAATGGAGTCCAGCATCACAGCAGAGCTAGAATACAGTTGCAGAAAGCTATGCTTGTGTGTCCATGTGATTCTAGTTTCAGCTAACGTCTACAAAGCTCTTCTTAAGTGGGGAGCAAAAAGAAGTGGTGAGCAAGGAGATTGTTGTGACTGCAGTCTGTTAAAGTCAGTTATATTAACCACATTTTTGCATATATTTTTCATTTTTTTTATATTTACCTCCTCTAGTTTTTATGACCATTTTTGCATGCAGGCAAGATGAGGAAAATCATTGAACCAACTGGCAGGTACAGTGACATTGGTTAGGCACAAAGTCCCCTTAGTCATTCCAAAGACACTGTTTGTTGTTATTACAAGTTAAGTAAAACAGTTTCAGATAGCAGTAGGGCTTCAGGGTTGACTTTGACCTCTTTCAGTTACGCAGACTGATTGTATATAGTTCATCCAGTTATTGATGAAAAGGTTATTTTGTCAACAACAATGAAAGAGAATAAATTTATTAGATATAATATAATGATATAAAGATAGCTGAGCTCTGAGGATGGCATACGGGACTTAGCTCTCTCCTGACTCAAACTTTGGAAAGGGATGTTAACTAGGGACCTTCTTTCCCTTTAATTTTATTTCTTTGATATCAGTTCATTCTGAGCAAGCTGGACCCAATTCTGTAGGTCAGTTTCAAATAATAGTTGAACAGGTAAAGTTTAATGTGCTACTTAATCCATAAAAATACTCTATCTTACTCTTAAGCACAGGTGCCTCAGGATTCAGAGGTCATGATAAAGGAGTTGGTTTTTTTACAACTTTCCTTGCTTTGAGGGAGGGAAGTCAGAAGAAAATTGCCTATCTCTTGTTATTAGAAAGTATGAGAAGCTGTAATTTCTCAATAGATAATCCCCTGGTAATGAAAAGTACAAGTATACTTGTTCAGGTGATGAGTGACTCTGGAAGCTTTATCTGCTTTGGCTTTCACAGAACCGTAAGGCGCTAAATAACTATACTCCTAATCTCTCTGTTCTTTCTAGGAATGTATTTAGACAAAATGGAGAAAAACAAGAGTGATTTAAAAAAGACCTTTAAATTTGTTCACAGAATAGTTCTTGAGAGATACTTTTTTTGATAGTCCAAAAGAGAAAAAAGGCCTGAATCCTCCTTTTAATTCCTTGCCATGGATATCACATGAACAAAATTTTATTATTTCTATACCAGACAATTAAAATTACAAGGGGTGGTACTTGTGAAGAAAAAGCTAGGGAAGGAAAAACATCAATCACATTTATTTCTTGACAAAGTCTTTGAATAAAAGGACTTGTGTCAACAAACCAGAACTACATTTACGGCCCTGTTAGAGATTATGCCAGTTCAACGGCCAAAGGTATCAATCTTAACCCTCAACAAAGTTAATTATTAATCTAAACACAAACCTGTACATGATAATACTTTATTACTTTCTCAATAACATGTCCGCAGCCAGCAACCTAAAAATCTCTTTCTGACACATCAATGACTGAAACCATTAACTAACCTCGAATTCCTTTTTTTCCCTTCAACTTATAAAGGTAATGAGGATATCTGGTAATGATCCAGTCCTGAAGTCAACCTATTCACATATTTTTAGATAATTCTCTCTGCTGAAATAGTGTACTTGCTAATACTTTACTGATCTCTCTCAACAAAATGTCATCAAAAGACTATCACTAAAGATACTGCAAATAAACAGTTACTCAGTAAAGGTAAATGCAATCAGTCAGGAACAGCCCCTTCCCAAAGGGTCTGCAAGTGAGGATTTTCTTCCACAGGTATAAAAATGACAATATTCTGAAAGTTGTACAAGACAAACGTGCAATCTGGTTGCTGCCCTAAAGTGCTTCCTGTATTAGACTGGTAATTGTGGGGCAGCTGTGAAGCAGTATGGCTAGGCAACACAACTGATTTATAAATAGGAAATTGCTACCTTCCTAAATAAAATTAGAGGCAATTGCTACAAGCATCTATTATCAGTTTAAAAACACTCCACTAATCTAGTTCCACTAAAAAGCTATGGTGGCACTAAAAACCTTGTATACAAATCCAGGAGCGCATAGGAAAATTATGTGAGTTACCCTGCACAACATACAGTGGGCTTTTGCTTGACTACTATTATTCTCTTGAAATTTGGCATCCTTTTTAGTCTAACACAGAGCTGAAAGTCTGTAGTAATAACAGCAGACTACCTAAAGATGTCATTTTCTAGTTTCAATTAAAAATGCTGAAATATATATATAATTTTTTTTAATTAGAACTGACAGGACACAATACTACAGTCTACTGCCATTTATTAGAATCTGTCTGTCACTTCAGGCACATATTTATAGGATAGGCAGAGTGAATAAACTTACATATTAGAGGAGACAGGCAAATACACACGTTTTGATAAAATAAGAAAAAGATCCCATGACCCAAAATACTACAGCTTTCACAAACAACTGAAAAGGACTACATTTTGGATAAAAGCTGTTTTCAAAGTGGACCCTTAGCAACATCAACCCAGTACTGCAATGAAATAGAAATTAAATAGATTTATATTGTATGACGATAGTTACTGCCTGAAAGACATAGATCTCTAATAGCCCAGAAAAAATAATTTGGAATAAAATTTCCATCAGAAAAGAAGAGTCAGTAGTACAGTTCTTAAAAAAAAAAAAAAAAAGGAGGAATTTTGGAAGTAAAGTTATTATTTACTGTCATTAAAATGCAAGAATTCAAGAAAATGAATAGCAAAGCTACTAGATTTTCTGAATGACAACATGCTCATATGATATATCCATGAATATAAGGACTTCTGGATTAGTTTATTAACAGCAACTGTTTACTGTTAGTTACAAAATATCTATGACATTTTTTGCTTTTCAGTGTATGCAACAATGAATTATAAACCAGAATTAAATTAATAAAAATTTTAAAATATTTTAAAAGCTATGAGAGGATAATTTTGTTCCTTCACCTGAAATACAAAACTTATGCTTTGAAAGCTACAAAATACCTGAAAAGACAGTATCTACTTACAGGAAAATTATCTTACATATTGTTGCCGGAAAGACATACTCTTCTCCCTATCTGAAGCAATTAAATCTATGAAGTAATAAAACCTTCTGAGTGTGCTACTGTTGGCAACACAGGGGATGTAGTGAGAAAACAACATGTAGGGATTTAGAACTACACCAAGAGGACAGTAGAGGAACAGAACAAGTCTATTATCAGCCAAAATGGAGACTTGTCAGCGGGAGTTAATAGCCTACTAAATACAACTTTTCATTGTACTTGTGGATGAAAAGCTGGACACGAGCTGGAAATGTGTAATCGTAGCCCAGAAAGCTAACCGTATCCTGGGCTGCATCAAGGGAAGCATGGCCAGCAGGTCGAGGGAGGTGATTCTCCTCTTCTGCTCCGCTCTGATGAGACCTCACCTGGTACTGCACCCAGCTCTGGAGTTCTCAGTACAAGAACAACATGGACCTGTTGAAGCAGGTCCAGGGAAGGGCTACAAAATGATCAGAGGGATCACCTCTCCTGTGAGGAAAGGCTGAGAGTGTTGGGGTTGTTCAGCCTAAAAAAAAGAAGGATCCACAGAGACCTTATTGCAGTCTTTCAATACTTAAAGGGGACTTAGAAGAAAGATGGGGCCAGACTTGTTGTGATAGGACAAGGGGTAATGGTTAAACTAAAAGAGGGTACATATAAGTAAGAAATTTTTTATGATGATGGTGGTGATACACTGAAACAGGTTGCTCAGAGAGGTGGTAGATGCCCCATCCCTGGAAACATCAAGATCAGGCTGGATGGGGCTCTGAAAAATCTGTTCTAGTTGAAGATGTCACTGCTCACTGCAGGGGTGTTGAACTAGATGACCTTTAAAGGTCCTTTCCAACCCAAACCATTCTATGACTCTATGATTCTATGATTTACACTTTCCTACCAAAATCAGGATATTTTTAAAAAACATTGTGAATACAAAAGTTTCACTCCAGGCTTTAAGTGTGACTATCAGGCCAAAAACCAAAATATTTTGCTCAGAAAACTTGCAACTCAGGAAACAGAACAAGCAATCAATTTATTTCAACAGTACAATTATTCACTACTAAAAAGAGTGTAATTATAACACTGAACAGTCAGTGTTTGCGGCTCTTTTCTCCTGCTTCAGGACACAAGACACTTATACCACATTGATGTCGGAGACAGTGAATTAGGAACACTGAAAACAAGTGGTTTCACCGCTCTCACAGATTGTGGCTAAGTTCCTTCCCTTCTCATTGCTAAAAGTTTATCCTCTAATGAGCAATTCCCAAGATATCCTGCAATAGGAAACATTAATGAATGAATGCATTAATAAATGTTTCCTATTGCAGGGCCCACTGAGAATTCTTTATAATACTTGTAAGGAGTTTACAGACCCTAATTAGTGTACATAAAAAACCCCAAATTTTCTTTTTCTGAACATACTGTTCTGCCCCTTTTCAAAATATCACAGCAGACAACTAAATGCTAGTATGAGACAGAGCCAATGACCCTGTATTTACTTACCATGTACCACATGCTTGGCCACTTGGGATCATTGAAATAAGTAGATTGGGTACCACCAGGTTTATAATCCCTCTTTATCCTTCTTTTAACCACCTGCTGTTGTATCCACTCCACCTGCCAATGAGGAAAACATATGGAAAATGTTAGGGTTCCATGGAGATTATCAAGAAATGTGTGAAATCTTGGGAAGTTACCCATTACCATAGTCTGAAGCATATTCCATGTTAAAGAGTTCATTTTGGCAGTGGGAACGCACAGCTCACCTTGGCATACTGTTCAGTGAGGAATACGTCCGATTTAGTTACTGTTTCAAATCTCCCTGAACAACTACTTAAATCTCCTGCTGGAAGGACTTCATTGGCTATCATCTTTTGAATGCTACTATTATTTTTCATTATTAGACAAGTGCTTCTTTTGAATTTATAAGACCAGTTACTTTTACAAAATATAAAAGTATGTTGCAATGAGAAACTAATTAAATTTCTGACAAGGTAGGGCTTTTTTTTTATTTCATTTTAAAAATTTTTATCAAACAAATTTTTATTTTTTTTAAACAAAAACATTTAGAAAAATATTCAAACATTTTGCTTAACAAATGTCTCAATCACCCTCACCACTTGGAGTGAAAAAACAAAATTAAATTGTATTTTTAGCAAAGTGACTCTTTGTCAAGATTCTCTCAGCCAGGCACTTTGGAACTTTATTTTATACTAAATTCTCCCCAGGCAAAAACGCTGGTACTGAGCAACAGGTCAAATTACAACAACAACAAAAAAGAGCTTAAACAGGAAAATAAATATAAGACTTAAAAATCTAATTCTGAAAGTTGTATATTTGTCTGTCTAACATCTTTTCAAAGACTCATGACACATCCAGAAAGAGCGACACCAAAAATCACATCAACCTTAGAGCAGACAGGACAGGACTCGGCAGCTATTTCTGCATTAGCTATTCTAAATGGGAACTAGTTTCTATAAATGTAAATAGTACAAACTACCCACAGAGAAACCGAAGTTATATTTACATACATCTAGCTTCCTGACAGCTCATATTTCTGCTGAATTGTTCCATAGGATATAACTATAAAACTTCAATTCACCTTTCTCCAAGCAAGACAGCCATTTCCTACTAGCAACCAACTCTGCACCTTTATTTGTGCTGTTTATGAATATCTGTGTATGCACGCAAACATCCAAATATTTAAAATAAGTTTACTTTCAGCTCATGTATTTCTTAGTCACTTGTCAGAGATGGTATTAATGTTTTCCCTTAGCAGACTAATCTCTCTACTATGCATCCACAACACAGCTTCAAATCCTTAGACAGACACAGGTCCATTAACATTAACAGAAATTTTGCTTGAGATCCATACCTGACCTACTTCTACCACCTCTACCATACCACTGTGACCTCTACCTCTTGATCAGATAAAAATACAGGAAGACATCCCTGAATTCGGCATGAGAGGACTCCTAGGACGCCCCTTATAGAGGTTGGCAAGGCCTTGTGGTTTTGTTTATAAAGAATAAATTATTTTTTCCCTTCCCAAGAATTAACTTCAGGGTCACGAGTATTCTTCTAGAGGAGAAATTATGCAATTGAAGAATACAGACTATTAGGTAGTGTTCACACTGAAATCCATTTTTCTGTTGTATCTTCTAGGAAAAATGACAGACCCCTCTCCGCTTATAAGAGAACTGAGAAATTTTACAGTGTGCCTTTCTCATAGAATCATAGAATGGTTTGGATTGGAAGGGACCTTAAAGATCATCTAGTTCCAAACCCCCTGCCATCAGCAGGGACACCTTCCACTAGACCAGGTTGCTCAAAGACTCATCCAACCTGGCCTTGAACACTTCCAGGGAGGGGGCATCCACAGCTTCTCTGGGCAACCTGTTCCAGTGTCTGACCACCCTTACAGTGAAGAACTTCTTCCTAATATCTAATCTAAACCCACCCTCTTTCAGCTTAAACTCATTTCCCCTTGTTTTGTTATTAACTGCCCTTATGAAAAGTTCCTCTCCAGCTTTCTTGCCGGCCCCCTTCAGGTATTGGAAGGCTGCTATAAGATCTCCCCGGAGTCTTCTCTTTTCCTGGTTGCTGTGTTACTCTTTCTGCGCAGGCTGAAATCCATCTTGGTGGAGAGTCCCTTGAGAAGCCAAGAGCTGACTGCTCTCTTTGGATCTTAGGGGACCCAGAGGTCCCTTCATCAGGAGCAGATAGCTAATCAGTCTTAGGCACCATTTGAAGCAACAAGGTCTGGAGGCCTGTAAGATGCACAGAGCGTATCTGGGCAAAGGCCAAATGAGGGAGAGCCAAAAGACTTTGGTAAGCACTAAGCCTTACGGCTGCCTTAAAGTGAGATCAACAACCCTCTTAACTAGATCTCTCCTCCAGGAAAAAGGCTGATTTATAACTGAATTATAAACAGCCTTACTTCCTTGTCACTTGCTGCTAATATATGCTCACAATCCTCACAACAGAAGCTTGTTTTTCTTCAATTTTTCTTTCCTTGCAGGCAGCCCAGACCTCCCAACACATCAAAAGTCAACCGAGAGGCATCCTATGAATGTATCGATCTCTGACTCTGCAGCTGCTTGGATTGCCATAGATCACAAACCTCTCTTCTTCTATTACCAGTATTTAGCAATCAATAACAAAAAAAGCTTCAACAGGTCCGAGTGAGCAACCATGTTTTTCATACAGATCCACCTTCCAAGCCCCATTATTAGATTTGGGTCTCAGTGCTAGAAACATTTTCAACTGAGTGAGGAGTCTTGGGCTTCTATGCTGCAAGAGTATTTCTGTCATCTTGACTCATTCTTAGCTTCAGGAATTAATCACATGAGTATTTTACCATGTTGAGAAAGTTAAGTCAACAAATTTCAACACTGCACAGGACAAGAGCACACAGAGCACACCATGCCATGTATGGTAACTCACTACAAAAACTCATTCATATCTTAAGTCTGCAGGGTGGAGTTAGAAATGCCTACCACCAACACAATCAGAGGATCTGACAGTGTTGTAAAAGTGTCCACAAAGAAAAAAGATAGACTCAGCACAAGAGAATTAAACTTTCTAGCACTGCTACCTCTGATTTAGATGCATGAACATTAAAGGAAGAAGGTAGTCACCAACACTACCAGTCCTAGAGGAGCTGTAAATCAGAGACCCAGTGCATCTAATTTGGCACTGGGGACTCCTGTGCATCAAGGCACCTATAAGAACTACCATTAGTAACTGTGAAAAACACCTTTCTTTTGTAAATGGAGCCAGAGGAGTATAAAATATTCCAGGAGTCTGTGCAACAGTCTGTTTTAAGCACAACTTCAACAACCTAATACCATTTCTATATGCATAAATGAACAGGGTTTCTCTGACAAGACAAATTGCAAAACTCTTTACTATTCACTGTGAAAATATGTCATCTCCATTTATTTACTGCATATTCAGCTGCAAATATCTGATGATGATTAAAAACATTGAAGCATAAAAGGCAGCATGGTATTTGTGGAGTATACATGCATATATTGATGCTTCAAAAAACTGCCCAAGTAATTCCTGTTTCCTTTATTCAAGATGACATTATTGAGAACACTTATCAGACAGTTATTTAGTCCAAGCAATCACAACCAGCATGTCACTGCACAATTCCAGTTTATTGGAACAATAATTTGACACATAAAGAATTTGTATATATGTGAGTATTTATGTACATGCATATATTTGTACAAGAGCTTGCATCAACTGAATTCATCTGCAAGTCTGCAGTATAGTAGGTGGGTAGATATTAGTGAGGTATGGATAAATATTTTTCGGTATCTTATCTACTACCTTTTAATTAAAAAAGTAAGTGACTTTATTTCAGATTTTGCATCTGTTGCAGAGCCTGCCCTTATTACATGCTGGATGTTGTCCATATTTCCTCAGCTCCTAGCAAAGTCAGAGAGAACATATGAAAGAGTAATTTTGCAGAAGGGTTCTGCAGCTTGGATGATCAGACCCAAAGCCAGAAAAAGAAACATAACTTCTTGTTTTCCCATAAGACCTAATAACAATTTTAAGTATGCATAAAATTACCATAAGTAAAATAGCCATCTGCTTTCATACAAATACAGAGGGTGAGGGAATGGCATGCTGGTCTGAGTATGCATATAAATGCAAGTAGCTCTCGAAAGATGAAATGGCATGGCATGGCATGGCATGGCATGGCATGGCATGGCATGGCATGGCATAGAATAGAATAGAATCTACTATTTCAATTGGAAGGGACCTACAATAATCATCTAGTCCAACTGCCTGACCACTCCAGGGCTAAGTTAAAGCGTGTTATTAAGGGCATTGTCCAAATGCCTCTTAAACATTGACAGCCATGGGGCGCCAACCACCTCTCTAGGGAGCCTGTTCCAGTGTTTGACCACCCTCTCGGTAAAGAAACGCTTCCTAATGTCCAGTCTGAACCTCCTCTGACACAGCTTTAAGCCTTTCCCACGTGTCCTATCACTGGATCCCAGGGAGCAGAGATCAGCACCTCCCTCTGGACTTTTCCTCCTCAGGAAGCTGTAGAGAGCAATGAGGTCACCCCTCAGCCTCCTTTTCTCCAAACTGGACAGGCCCAGAGTCCTCAGGTGCTCCTCACAGGACATGCCTTCCAGCCCTGTCACCAGCTTAGGACTCACTTTGAGCACTACAGATATCCACATGACCAAAAGGGGGAATCAGAATGACCATTCCCAGGCAGTTACTGTACACTGCTATAAGGGAGACAGTGCAGGGTGCTAGACAGAGGAATCTAAAATATCACAACATGCCTGATGACAGTCCTGATTATAGCCTTGTCTAGAAGATTTTTAGCAAGCATCTTGTGTTGAGATCTGCTCAGAGAGATCTGCTTCAGATTGTTTTTATTCTGAGGATGTACTGATACAGCCACCTAGAATATAATTAAAAGCATCACAGGAAGACATTTTTACCTTTTGAGATGTCAATGCATAAAATTTGGTTTACAGAAAATATCATTGCTACATAAACAGAATAGCTTACTCCACTGAACCATAGCGTTTGGAGTTTTTCTCTAATAAGTGAAAAGAAAAACTTGCCAGTTTAAGTTAAATTGTATGATCACTGGGTTATATTAATGAACACAAGGTCAAGACCCAGCAGTTATTTTAGTACTTTTTTATATTTTATTTGATTATTTTATGGGTATTCATCCACACATCACTATCAAATACCTTGTATAATTTGTATTTGTTTGATTCTGTATGAAAAGAGCTCATTTGCAGAAAAATATTTTATTTTAAAAAGTGTCCACACTTCCTAATACAAAGGCTTTGAAGGAAAGTCTCTGGAGTAATTGATTATACAGATTCCCATTTCTTGCCAAAAGGAGACTCTATGCAAACAATGAGGTGCATTTTAACATTTCCATAAAGTCACACTTACTGAAGGAAAGCAGTGCTCATTTTCCCATTGACTTCAGCTTCAAAAGTTCCATTTCCTGAATGTCTAGAAATCAAAGCCAAGCCAGATTGGAGACCAAACTATTTTTAAAAATCACCATTTCCAGTCTCCTCACTTCAGCACTCACAGGGTTGTTCCATGCACGATGCAGCTCTTCTTCACAGACCTGCATGGATCAGTGCTATTGCATAAAAGCTGCTCTGAGCTAATTCAAGCATACCAGTCTTTTATTCTCTTTAAGTGCTAAAAATTATAATGAAATGTTATCTCAGTGTGAAACAAAACTACTTTCTACCATTTTCACTCTCATAGATTCAATAGAATTCTTGGGAAAGGAGCCCCATGTAAGTATGCTGCAGTAAGACCTCCTCCAGTGTAATAAACTATGAAAATAAAAAAACTTTGAAAATAGGAAAAAAAAAATAACGTGCTGAAAAAAATAATTCAAAAATTTATGAAAGTAGCGTGATTTTTAACATACAAACACTAGATACTCTTGTGAAAGAGTACTTTTCCAAATATATCATGAGAGGGTCTGCTTGAATAAGTATTTTCAAACTGATTAAGAAGTGTCAAGTCCAGTATGTGAAAATGCCATTACTATAAAGCAGAAGTTACAGGCAAACTGAAGGTGTAATCTTTTCCATTTTGAGAAAAACGTGCATGGGGAAAAAAAACATGCTAACTCTAAAGTAGGTTATATATTTTATACCAGAATCTCTGATTTTTATACTGCAGAATTAAACATGAAGGTGTGGGTCTTCAGTCCATGAAGAAATGTTGCTGACAGTGCCACTCCCAAATGTAATCATGGCTTTATCCCTCACACTGCCACCATTCACCTCAATCTGTCCTATGCCTGTAAGAAGAAATTAGAAATTCCTGTTCAGATAACAAGAAAGCAGGTGCCACAGGAACACTATAGATTAAAGAGAAAAAGAGAGAGAAAATTCAGATAGGGGACATAGAAAGTATCACCAAGCAAGTAGTGAATCTGTATGGAGCCAGGATAGATCAGCAAGAGGGGCAACACTCATTATGTGGAAAGCTGGCACTGGACACCATTGCAGCGCTTTTACTTGGAGTTTGCCTACAGAGGAATTGCTCTGGGCAAGCATTCTTCTTCCCCATGGGGACAGTCTCAAGCTGCATGCTTGCCTTAACACTTGCCTCAACACTCACATGCACCCAACTGGAAAAGGACAGGAGTGAAGCTGGCACTCTCGGACACAGAACATGAGACTGTGCTTGGCCCAGAATAGGCCATAGGAGAGAAAATGTTCTTACAGTTCTTACTCTAAAGGGAAGGGACACCATCCAGAGGGGCCTTGCCAGGCTAGAGAGGTGGGCCCGTGCACAATGCACAGATCAATAAGACTAAGTGTAAGGTCCTGCACTTGGGCTGGGGTAATCCCCAACAGGGACATAGGCTGGGTAATGACTGGGTTGACAGCAGGTCTGTGGAGAAGGACTTGGCGGTATTGGTGGATTAAGAACTGGATATGAGCTGGCAATGTGTGCTCACAACCCAGAAAGCCAGCCTGGGCTGCATCAAAAGAAGTGTGGCCAGAAGGTCAAGGGAGGAGATTCTCCCCCTCTACTACGCTCTGGTGAGACCCCACCTGGAGTACTGTGTTCAGTTCTGGGGCCCTCAGCATTGAAAAGACATGGACTTGTTCAAGTGGGTCCAGAGGAGGGCCATGAAGATGATCAGGGGGGCTGAATCACCTCCCCTATGAGGACAGGCTGAGAGAGTTGGAGTTGTTTAGCATAGAGAAGAAAAAGCTCTGGGGAGACCTTATAGCAACCCGTTATTCACTAACAGGGAAGGACTGGTGGGTGAGGTGGTGGTTGGAGGTCATCTTGGGCACAGTGATCATGAAATTAGTTTTATGTTCTTGGGGAAGTCAGGAGAGGGGTCAGCAGGACTGTCACCTTGAACTTTCGGAGGGCAGACTTTGGGCTGTTCACGAGTCTGGCTGGCAGAGTCCTTTGAGAGGCAGTGCTGAAGGGCAAAGGGGTCCAGGAAGGCTGGACACTCTCTAGGAAAGAAATTTTAAAGGTGCAGGAGCAGGCTGTCCTCATGTGCTGGAAGACAAGCCGGCAGGGAAGAAGACCTGCCTGGCTGAACAGGGAGCTTAGGCTGGAGC
>NW_010309840.1:609-2754 GCF_000700745.2 Antrostomus carolinensis | reverse complement strand
GGATCAGAGACATTCAAATCACCTCCTTCGAGCACAGCCACTTCCAGTACCAGAAAACACCCCTCTCCACAGACCTTTGAAACCCTGCTGTGCCCACATGAAGAAATAATCAGCATTTAGCAGCATTTCCCTCGCTGTTTTGTACTGCCACACAGGCACCCCCCATTTGCACTATATTAAAAAAAAATAAATAAATCACAGGTAGCCTAAATAGACTCAAGGGCAGGGATTTTTCAGCCAGACAAGATAGCACTACCTTGTCACAGACACTGCTGGGTTTGGAGAAGGATAATTAAGACTCAGGTTGCAATGGAAAGCTCTGACCACCCCAAAGACAGTGAGTTGATCCACAAACTGATGGACAGGAGATCCCAGAGTCCATGAGTGCTTCACACCTGCCTGTGGGTGTGTCGGAGGAGGATGCTCCTCCTCAAATAATATCTGGAGAGATTTTGCCAGCAGGTCGAGGGAGGTGGTCCTGCATGAAATGAGTCTTATTCTGCTCTGGTGAGACCCCACCTGCAGTGCTGTGTCCAGCTCTGGGGTCCTCAGCACAAGGAAGACATGGATCTGCTAAAGCAGGTCCAGAAGAGGGACACAAAAATGATCAGAGAGATGGAACAGCTCTGCTGTGAGGACAGGCTGAAAGAGTTGGGGCTGTTCAGCCTGGAGAAGAGAAGGCTCCAGGGAGACCTTCCTACACCTTTCAATACTTGAAGGGGCCTGTAAGAAAGATGGTGACAGACTTTTTATCAGGGACTGCAGCAACAGGACAAGGGGTGATGGTTTTAAACTAAAAGAGGGGAGATTCAGACTAGATAGAAGGAAGAAATGTTTTATGTTGAGGGTGGTGAGACACTGGCCCAGGTTGCCCAGAGAGGTGGTAGAAGCCCCATCCCTGTAAACATTCCAGGTCAGGTTGGACGGGGCTCTGAGCAACCTGATCTGGTTGAAGATGTCCCTGCTCACTGCAGGGGGGTCAGACTGGGTGATTTTTAAAGGTCCCTTCCAGCCGAAACCATTCAATATTTCTATGATACCTCTCCCTGCCATGCAAAGTGGAGATATCTCTACCAGCAACCACTTGCAAACCCCAGTCCAGCAGGTACTTGCACAAAACAGCCCCAGGATAACAATTCAGCATGTTTGCAGGATTAGGGCCATACCAGCTAAAGCAAAAGAAAAACAACCATGTAGGGCAGGTACATTTTTACACCATCAGCTTTCTAGATCACTTCTAGACCCCATCCAAAGTTTGCTGCTGCTGATGAAAGTCTCTTCACCACCTAAAATTAATTTTGTCTTGTGCCCTGCAGCAAAGAGAGCTACAATTCGCCTTTTCCAGACGTGGTTGTTTCCAATATGAATAACAGAAAATGTGTTTCCCCACATATGGGCAACCATCTGAAAGCCCTGCTACACCAACACATAGGCAGAAACAAGTAAATGTTTGGTGACATTTCCCTCTCGCCATCTCACTGTTGTTATATGAGCTTTAAAAGAAATCCTGCTTTGGTGCTAGTTAAATCTATTTTGAAAGAACAAAAATCCTCCAGAGCTCAGCAGCAAAGATTGATGAAGTTGGTAAAAGTAATGAGAGAAGAGAAAATACAAACTGAAACATCCTCCCTTTCCTCCAGCAAACAGCAACGCTTTGCTGTTAGCAATTAAAAGAAACAAAAGCCACAGGGATGCTGCCATCACCCTGGAAATGGTTATTCCCAAACCCCAGCTTTGGATGACAGCTACCAGACCCACATTGTGCAAAATGTTCCTCCAGAGGATTGCGACCTCCATCTCGTACGCCATTGCGTTGACAGCTCCGAGTCGCCGGTGGGCATTGGGATTCTCCAGCCATCCCAGTGGGATCGCTCATTCCTCCCCACATCCCAACCTCCTCCAGCTTACTCTTGGGATGCATTTTGGAAGCTTCACCTGTTGATTAGAGTAAAGGAAGTCAATGTGTCCACTCCTGTCCTCTACCATCCTCAGCTCCTCTGTTTGAGGACGCTGCCATTGCAAAAAGCCCTCCACTATTTCAGCAAGCACTGGTTGCTCTCTGCCTTGCTGGAGCATCCGATAATACAATTGCATCCCCCTTCTCCAGATTGCCAAAGGATGGCTTTAAAGAGGGGGAAAAAAGAG
>NW_010309840.1:0-539 GCF_000700745.2 Antrostomus carolinensis | reverse complement strand
TATTTAAATATATGTACTTTTTTTTTTTTAACTCATCTCTTTCTCCCTATTGAATATCAGCATGGCTTCCCCCAGAACCCAGAATAAAATTAGTAGGGGTAAACTTGGCCAAACTTATTTCTTACTGATTTCTCTAACTGAGGGGAATGACTAAGGTAGAAAGGAGCCAAAGACAGAAACGAGCCAGGGGGCTGATCCTCAAAGATCAATTAAGCTTCTTGCATCCCTCATTTTGATGATGCACATTCCTGGGCTCCAGAAGACAGCATAATGCATCTCCTGCCCAAAACAGGAAGAAAAGAGCACACATTATTGCCTGCAAAGAGGGCACATCCAGACCGATAGCTTGCTGCAGCCCCTGGTGCGAGTGTGGTCTCACCCCACCATCAGGTGGGTGGTAACGAGCCCTGCCAAAGGAAAACATGTCTTGTATCACCAAGCCACTCCCTATAATAAGGAGCATTGACCTGAAAAAATCAGAGTTTGCTTTTAGGTGGGCAGGAAGATGGTAGTAAGAGAGGACTGGCAGTCATAGTGGC
>NW_010309839.1:0-14182 GCF_000700745.2 Antrostomus carolinensis | reverse complement strand
CAACTCAAACTATTCTATGATTCTATGATTCATGCTTGTGTTGGAGTGAAGCTGTATTCTTTCAGTTGATGAGAAAGGACTGCTAGCTTTTGGATAAGCTGATGCAGTAACTACCAACTAATCAGTAACATCCTTTCAAAAGTGTTGATTGATCTGTTTGAGCGTAAAACTGACAGCAGTGGCTGCCCTTTGAGAACATAGCTTTTGCTGAGGTGTCCTAGGCAAACTACATCATGTCCTAGCAGCTTCCAAAATAACATGAATAATGGAAAAAAATTCTGGCATCGTGTGTCTTAGAGAATTTTGTGATAGTTACAGCATATCTCACATCTGTTTGGATAAGCAGTAATAGCCTAGCCAGGTTTATTTTAAATTTTAAAAAATCCCAGAGAATATATATTCTAAGGATGCTAATAAAAGTGCTTGGAAAAGAAGCAAAAGGTGTTTAAATGGTTTCTCATTATGTTGTTCAAACCAACTCTAAAAATAGAGACATAACAGCACTGCTCACTTAGTGTTACTGAGCTGCTGGAAATTGCCAGAATCCCCCAGACTCCAGCAGCAACAGCTTGTACCTCCTGAGAGCGTGTCCTCTTTTCCATTGGGACAGTTTGTCCGCTTCTTGCACGTTTATAAAAGACTCTTGAGTTAGATTCAAGTAGAGACAGAGCTGTCACCTTGGTATTTGCAGAGTTTTCTCTCATTTAGGTAGTGTTGCATGAACTGATTTGTGCACTCAGTCAAAGCATTAGCACTTTGAAGGTGACCTTGTGTTTAAAGTGCATTAAATTAGACTATATTATTTCATGACTTTGCATTAAGGGGGCTTTGGTGTGTGGCAGTGATCACTGTGCAAAACAGATTGTGGGCTATGTGGGCTTTCAGTGTGATCTGCAGGGTAGCTTTTATATTTCATGTGGAAAAGGAGAGAAACTCTTAGAGTAATACCAGTAGAAAGAACTTCTTCCTAATATCTAATCTAAACCTCCCCTTTCAGTTTAAACCCATTTCCCCTTGTTCTGTCATTAACTGCCCTTATGAAAAGTCCTTCCCCAGCTTTCTTGTAGGCCCCTTCAGGTACTGGAAGGCAGCTATAATATATATATATATACATGGCCAGGACTCTGTATGTGACAGTAGTAGATCCTTGGACAGGGTGTAAGGTGTAGGTCAGGCTGAGAGCAGCCTTTGGTGGTGCATGTTCCCAGCTCCCAGTAGAGCTGCTACAGCCGTAGTTTGCAGGACGTGCACCCGTGTTGTCCTTTTAAAGATCTGTTTGGTGAGCACACCATGAATGCTGCTCATCTGGCTCCTAGCTGTCATAAATGTTATTAATTCATTTTTGTCTTACAGCTATCTTTTTTATGAGGTAAGGAGGGATCTGGATGATACTCTGGTACTTAACCGGTATCCAGGAGAAATGTTCTACTTCTAGTTTTGTCAGATAGAGATCAGAGCAATGGAGAGATGTGAAACATGAGGATGATGATGTTCACAGGAACATTCATCCAGGTGTGAGAAGAGGCATGAAAAGAAAGCTCAGCTTCCAAATGAGAGTGCTGTGGGAGGCAGAATTAAAGCCCTTACTAAAATCAGAGCTGTTCTTCATCATCTGTGTGGCCATCACTTCATCACAGAAGGCCATTGGGTTGGTCAAGCACTACCTGGCTTTGTTAAATTTGTGCTGGTAGTTCCTTCTTCTCCCTCATGTGCTGGGAAATGAATCCCAAGAGGAGGTAACCTCACTGTCTTTCCCAGCACTGAGGTGAGACTGAGTGATCGACAGCTACCCAGGTCCTTTCTGAAAAATGAGTGTGATGTTAACCCTCTTCCAGTCACCACGGGTCTCCCGTTAGCCATGGATTTTTGTGGGTGGTAGGCACTGGCCTCACCAACACAATGGGCAGCTCCTCCAGGTCAGTCAGTCCCACACGTGCAGATGGATCTGGTGTCTCTGAGTATCTGCTACTCCATTGCTCCCCACTGTTGGCTGTCCCCGTTGGCAGGCTGAGTGGGTACGTGCAGGTCAGGATAAATCATGAAGTTGCCTCCTTGGTCCCTCAGGAGACCCCCATATTCCCAGAGCTCCCTTTGGCTGGTGCTCTTAGCTTATAGACCCAGCACATGCTCCTGCGATGGGGAAGGACTGGTGAGGCTTCCAAGGATATTTTTATGATGAGAAGACATGATGGGAGGAAAGAGGTGGCAGTGTGAAGAAGTGGGAATCATCAGATGCAAGGAGGGAGTAGAGTAGGAGTTGATGAATTGCATTATAGATTCCATTAAAAAGAAAACCCAAACAACATAATTTAATAATATTCTGCCCCAAAGTTTCACTGTGGTCCACGCAAAACTGCTGGATTACAGTAGCTGGCACTGAGCGTGTCCCGAGTGTCCAGCTCCCAGCACACACCAGTGTCGCAGTCATGAGTGCTAATAGAGCTTTGCACCTAAATGTACCCTGGTTTCACGAGCATGTCACAATGAGGAGACTACTGCAAGGAGATGTTAAAGGTCTGTCCTCATTTTCGCTGGGATAGAATTCGTTTTTTTCTTAGTAGCTGGAATGGCGCGGTGTTTTGGATTTAGTATGGGATTTGGTATGAGAAGAGTATTGATAATACACTGATGTTTTTAGTTGTTGATAAGAAATCAAGGACTTTTCAACTTCCCATGCTTTGCTAGTCTGCAGGTGTACAAGAAGCTGGGAGGGAGCAGAGCAAGAGCAATGGACCCAAATTGGCCAGTAGGATATTCCATATCATACAACATCCTGCTCAGTATATAGATGAGGCTTGGCTGGGAAGCTCTCTCTCCTCTGGGATTGCTAGCCAGGAACGGGCTGGGCATTGGTCAGTGGGTGGTGAGCAGTTGCACTGTGCATCATTTGTATGTAGTCTAATAATAGTAATAATTTTCAGTATTAAATTGTTCTTACCTCAACCCACAAGTCTCCTTACCTTTACCCCTCCAATTCCCTGGGGTGGCGGAGGGTGAGTGAGCGGCCGCGTGGTGTTTGGCTACCAGCAGGGTTAAAACCACAACCATGCCAGATGTCATCCAGGAAGCAGGAGGCAAGCTTGTAAATAAATGTACATTTACTTACCCCTCTTCTACACGGCCAGCAGCTGGTGTGTGACGTTTTAAATCTGTGCCCTGATTTCACCTGGAGCTTGCCAGAAGGTGAAAACTGTGAGCAGCACAGAAATAAGCGTTATGCTGTGTGCTCGCTGCTCTTGCCTCTCTCACTTGTTACACATTTGTTAGTGAGAAACTTATTTTCAGAGCCTCAAAAACAAAAGGTGCCCTGAAGAGACTGAACGAGCTAAAGCTTCCAGCCACTTAAGTTGAGGTGCTTTGGGTTTAGTTTGTAATCAGCTGTGTCTGCTGGCTTAACAAACCAGTACGCATCGTGTGTGCCACAGAAGACTGAAATCAAGCTGTATCAGTGCCGGTTGCTAACTGTTTTCTTTGTTTCTGATTGATAGGTGACAAATTAAATCGCCGCAATGCCACCACCGGGGAATACGCCCAGGCCTGTGTTCAGGTTGCTAGGGACTGTGGAACGGATGTACTTGACCTCTGGACACTGATGCAAAAAAATCAGGTATGATGTCATGAGAAAGACTTTGAAATGGTCATAAATGGTGAAATGCATCACTTAGCATAGAGGGACCGGTCATGCTGCATTATCCCTGACATGATAGAAAATATATCCAAGTTACACTTTGGGGAAGGAAAAAACCAATCCAGAATGCTTCATAGTGGGCTATGAGAAATAAAGCTGAATACAACCTGGCCATTATATTTGCTTAGCAAATGTCCCCTGAGTGCATTAGATGTGAATAACCTTTTCCTTGCACTTTGAATCATGGAATAGTTTAGGTTGGAAGGGGCCTCTGGAGGCACCTAGTCCCACCCACTGCACAGCGTTGGGCTAACTTCAAAGTTAGACCAGGTTGCAGGGCTACCATGCTGGTGCTTCTGACCAAATACCCAAACTCAGCCGTGGGACAGAGACTGCAGACTTCTCCCACAAGCAGGCAGTTCCAGTTTGGTCACTGAATCTTTTCTCTCTCCTGCACTCCTTGGTGCAGTAGACTGTCCAGTAGTGCCGTAGACTCAATTTGTTGATTGCACAACTTAATCCTGTGATTTTGCTGATGAATAGCAGTGAGTTTGGCCATCAGAACATTCTCTTAGTATTTTAATACAAACAGTGAAAAATAAACTGGTATATATATACCAGCTGGTTTTCAAGGCTGAGAGAGTTGGGGCTGTTCAGCCTGGAGAAGAGAAGGCTCCGGGGAGATTTTATAGCGGCCTTCCAGTACCTGAAGGGGCTACAAGAAAGCTGGGAAGGACTTTTCATAAGGGCAGTTAATGACAAAACAAGGGGAAACGGGTTTAAGCTGAAAGAGGGGAGGTTTAGATGAGATATTAGGAAGAAGTTCTTCGCTGTGAGGGTGGTCAGACACTGGAACAGGTTACCCAAGGAAGTTGTGGATGCCCCCTCCCTGGAAGTGTTCAAGGCCAGGCTGGATGAGGCTTTGAGCAAGGTGGTCTAGTGGAAGGTGTCCCTGCTGATGGCAGGGAGGTTGGAACTGGATGATCTTTAAGGTCCCTTCCAACCCAAACCATTCTATGATTCTATGATTTACCCAAGAGCTTCTATTTGCAGCTGGCAAATACATTAACACATGGTTTTAACCTCCCCTGTAGGATTTCTCTTCCTATTTGTCTGATGGTCTTCATTTATCAGCAAAAGGCAACAGCTTTCTAGCAGGACAACTGTGGTCACGCCTGGAAAAAAAACTGTCTGCTCTTCCTTCACTGCTTCCTTACTGGCGTGATGTGGACCACACGAACCCCGAGGCCAGTCTTCTGTGAGCTCCCCTGCAGGGAGGAGCTGAAGCAGCCAAGCCTGACAAAACCAGTCTGTTTGCAAAGAGCTGGTATCCAGCAACACACTGCAGCCACGGCGTGCCTGCGGAGCAGGGCAGCGGGGAGTGCCCTGTCAGTGCTCTTCCCTGTCCCCTTCCCTTGGTCTGTGGGAGAATAAAGGTGAGACCACTCAGGCTGTGTCATGGGGTGGTTTGTCTGCATGCTGCTTGTGCCTGTAGTGTGAACATCTCTGGGGAAGAGCAGCTCTTTCCTTGGAATACTTTAAGGAAAACAAGTGTTAGCTGCCCTGTGAGCCAGGGACAGAGGCTGCCCTCAGGAGTTCCTGCCCTTGCTGAGCTGTGGGGACTACACCTTGATTAATACCAGCTACTAGACACCTAGGAGCTGACAAGAGGCAGCAGCGTGGAGTTTGTTGAGAGCCATTAATGCCAGTCCCGATTAGTTGAGTGTAATACAGCAGTAAAAGCTGTTATCTGAGCTTTAGGGAGGCTTTTGATAGCGATATATTGTATTTCACAGCAGAGGTTTTAAAGTTGAACTTATTTTGGCACCAGCTTCTTTACAGCTGGCTCTTGCACACAGACATAGATTTCAAAGCAGTTGGTTTTGGGTCAAATAAAACTGGTGCTGCTCATGCTCATGTTGAGAAGCTTGGAGCTTGAAGAAACTAGTAGAAAGGGTCTGCACCTCTGCTGACCGAGCTGCACTTACTGAGTTAAGGAGACAGTTCTGAGTTTTGGTCTTCATCCATAACTTAACAACTGATGTAACAGATCAGTACTGCATACTGTCTATAGTGTTTAGCCAAGAGAACACAAACTACAAAACTACCTGTACAAACTGGAAAAAAATGCCTGAAACATGATTAAATTCAACCAGCATGGAAAAATAAAAAAGCAGTTTGGGAAACTGGCTAGGCAGCCAGATAGCAGAAGACGCAGTAATACTGCTGGACCATGGATTAAAGAGAAATAAATAGTGTATCATCACTGCAGCCAGAAGCCTCCACATCATTCTGGGCTGTATGAACAGTTACACTGGCACAAAACAGGTGAGGCCAGTAATGAAGCCTGAGGTGATGTATTGATGATGCAGTGGGTGAGACAGAGACTGAGGAGAGAGCATCCAGATGTCCTGCCTTGTTAGCGCCATGAGGCTGCCTTTGCTTCACTAAGGAACTGGGACAAATTGTCCAAGACATGTCAGCTACTACATAACAGTGTTTGTTATAAGCTGGAGCACAAGTAGTTATTTTTGATGTGACTGGAGCTAGACCAGAAGCTAGTTTGATTTATAAATATTTATAAATATTAAACTGGTCTGTCCTTTCTGTAGCAAATGCTTACAGCAAAGACTGGCTGAACAGCGGAAGGGGCTCCCCGTAGAAGCCGTGGATCTTCCTGTGTTAGATGTTGGGAACAAACTGTGCAAGTACTGATTTCAGAGTTTCTGGAATATGGCTCAGATTGGGGGATGGAGTCTGTGATTTCCAGGGTCTGCTCCAAACCTCTAGTTTCCTGCTTCCAGGCACCTGCCACTGCCTGGTTTTCATCTGAGGAGTAAAGAATGCAGTGGTGAGAACATGTATGTGCAGATTTGCTGCCTGAAAAGGCATTTGAACACATAACCATATCTTAGATAGAAGGGAATGTCAGTCAGAACTGACCATACAAAGCTGGTGAAGGGTCTGGGGTACAAGTCTTAATGAGGAGCAGTTGAGGGAACTGGGGTTGTTTAGCCTGGAGAAAAGGAGGCTGAGGGGAGACCTTATTGCTCTCTACAACTACCTGAAGGGAGGATGGAGCAAGCTGGGTGTTGGGCTCTTTCCTTAAGCAGCAACTGATAGGATAAAAGCAAATGGCCTCTCGTTGCACCAGGGGACGTTTAGGTTGGTTATTAGGAAGAATTTCTTCACTGAAAGAGCTGTCAGGCACTGGAACAGGCTGCCCAGGGAAGTGGTGGAGTCACCATCCCTGGAGGTATTTAACACACAGGTAGATGTGGTGCTTAGGGACATGGATTAGTGGTGGACTTGGCAGTGGTAGGTTTACAGTTGGACTTGATGATCCTAAGGGTCTTTACCAACCAAAATGATTCTGTGATAGTCCACAGGACAGGTGGTGAGACTGGTGCTGTCCCCAGTAGGAAGCAGGGCAGCCCCACGGGTGCAGATCTGTGCTGTGGATGCGCAGGGTCGGGCCGAGGTTCAGAGGGGAGCAGGGAGAGTAACTGGCTCAGGTCTGGCCATGTCCTGGACTTGTAACTCAGGGTTTGACAACTACAGAATTTGGATCTTTTCTAAAATGACTGCACAGAAACAGCTCTTGTTTAACTTTTTTTTTTTTTTTAATATAAAAAGCTTTTACTGTATTGGGAATTAAATTAACTCCTCACACGTGTACTTTGCATTGACTCAAAAAAAGAAAACAAAAAAAAACCACCCCCAAAGTCCAAACCCAGTACATAAAACACAATAGCTAGTCAGACAGGAATACCGTAAGGCACACGTTCAAGTATTAGTGTAACAAGTATCCTCGGGCGGGAGGAGAGGGGGTGCTCTGCTCACACAAGCCCTTTGGCACAGGTTGGGCTCCTTTCCCTCACATTTAAAAACGCGGAGCCTTTCCGCAGCTGCTGTGCCCTGTGACAGAGCCCAGGCTTGTAACAGTTAAAATGCTTCTACCCTTGGTCACATTTTATGTCAGTTTTATCAACAGATGATTATGGGAGAAAACAGATGCAGAATTCAGACGCTGCTTTACTGTCACGACAGTTGCTCTGTGACTCCACTGTGTCAGTCCATCTGCTGCTCAGCTAAAGCAACGCGCATGTGCCAGTCCCAGCTCACCGTACAGATCTCCAGCTGTACCAGAGGACACCATTAACTTACTGACTTTAACAGCACATTGTACTACCTGTGTGGGAATTAGAATTCATGAAGTCTCCTCCTTCTACTTGCCCTGTTATTTTAACAAAGGCTTACTTCTTTTTTGATTAAATTCACTTTTTTTTTTCCCCTCCAACAAATGCCCCCCCTGCAATGGAGTGAATTCCCCCCTGCCCCATTTATTTATGCAGTAGGAACTTCCAAAGGCCACATAGACCCTGAAAACTGAGGCTCAACTCTCTGAACATCTCCACAATAGCATTACCTGTTGCAAAATAACATCTGGAGCAACATTTCTGCATTGAAACAGCCGCTGTAAACAGCTGGTTAAAATAGTCCTCATCCACAGAAATTATTTCTCCACTTACGCTTCCTTCTCCTCCCAGACTCCTGCAACACACAAACTCTGGGTGCAGAGTGGGAAACTCCCAACAAAATCCTTTCTCTGCAACAGAGACACTAGGATAACATAACCTCACTGCTAGAGGCTAAACAGTTTCATGTTAGGCTTCCATGCACTGTGTAACGGTTTAACAGCCTCTGCATGACCCTTTTATTTTTATTTATTTAGAAGCTGTATACCTTAAACTTCTTAATTCCAATTACAAATCTTCATTTAATGCTGAGACTGTATTTCTGTCTCATTACTCTCATTCTGTTCTCAAGGCATCTGTTTAGACTTTTCCTCACATGTACCTTAAATTGCTAAATGTTCTACTCTATATGGAACACACTGCAGTGTTTTCATTTTGTTTTTAAAAACACCTTAATTTTGTCTATGTCAGTGCTGTCAGACTACAAAATATTAAATTATAAAAAAGGCTGATATACACAATCCAATATCCAGCAGGATATTTGGTTTTGCACCACAGGTTGAAGGAAATGTTAAAGGTCAAGGAAATAGAAAAACAAATCCAAAAAGCTTCAAAAACAAGCCAGTTTTAGTTTGGATTTTCCTTTTTAAAAGATATAATGCTCTAATAAATGTAATTTAAGGAAGGTCATACATAATGACCAGCATCTGCAGTAGGTCACTTCCTTATTTCTCCCACTCCCTCACAAAAATATATATACATATATTTATATTTATAGAAATGAAATGGTTTTAGATCCTTATTTTGCAGACACAAGTCATACATTCCGAAGGCAGCGAGCCTCTAGCACTCGGTTTCTTTGCTGTCCACCCGGTTCTGGCGCTGTAGTTTAAAGGACGAAGCTTTCTCACTCCTAATGACAGGATGGTCTGTCAAGTCCTCAAAAGATTTGGCAGCCGAGCTGCTGTTTGGGAAAGGATCCTTCTCAAACCCGTCCTCATCGATGTGAGAGTCAGTGCTCGGGTCCTCCTGGATAGTGTCCATCCTTTGGTGGTCCTGTTTCGGTGCCGCAGCGACGGCGGGCACGGCCGTGATGGGCTGCAGCGGCTGGTGCCGGCTTGTCGACTGCGCGGCGGGGAAGGGCTTGATGATTCGAACAGAGGCAGAGTCCAGGCTGCTGAGCATCTCCACGTTCTGCAAGACACGAGCAGCCACAGCATGGGGAAAAGCGACCAGATGCTAGCCTGGAGTTCAGCTTTTGCAACATTTTCAAGGGGAACAGGCAATGGGCACCTTCTGAGGGGCGCGAGCGGTTTAAAGGCTCCTGCGCCCTCCCCTCCCTCCCAGCAGAGATGTGCTGACTGCCCTCATGCCACCACCGCTGCCCTGCACCACACTGGAAAAGGGAGTTAGATTTTGGATTTCACATTAGATTGACGTCCATCAGAAGTAATTTGTTGTGTTGTTTTTTCCTCAAGAAATGCAGCTAGGCTAAGCACCAGCGGCAGAAAGGCCCCGATCTCTGCTTGTTCCTTCTCCCTGTGAAGCACCAGGGGTGACAGCCTCACTGGGACAGAGCTGACAGCTCAGCCCCACCTCCCGTGGGGTCCAACACTGCTTTGACAAAACCTAGAGCTGGAGATGCAGGGCCAAGCGAGATGACACCGAGAGCTCAGCGCAGGGAAACAGCCACAGGTACAGCTTATTCCCCTCTTCCAACCTGAAGAGTTCCCCGTTTCATGTGCAAAAAGCTGCACCGAACACAGGGTCAAAGACTGGAGGGACCACTGTGATCACACCCCAGTTCTGCAACCCCAGATTAAGTTAAATACCACTGATTTCTGCTTCTATTTGACCATGGTTTGGAAAATATCCAGAGATTTCTGGGCATAAGAAAATCCCCATGAACCACAGTAAATGCCAACACTGGGCAGGATGAGATCTTTACCTGCTACCAGTACCCTATTTCCCAACCTCTCAATCCTCAGTGGATCCAAAAGACACAAGACTTGTTTGTTCAACTTGCTGGTACAAGGAGCCCATTACTAATACCTGTGCTCTGTTGCTACATCTGCTTCTGGGATCTTCTTGATTGAATTCAGGTATAAAGCTCTAAGGTGACTTTTCTTATGGCATTCAAGACCAGCTATGGGGAACCTGTACTGGGATGGCCTTCAGTTACCTCAGAGTAGGTGATGGAGGCAATCTGCCTCAGTGGTCTTTGACTCCAGTTGCTTCCCCCAGCAGCTGCACAGGAGCTCTGCAAGGTTTTTTTCCCCCTCCCATTACAACACAACATTTCCTTAATTGAATGTTTTAGTTATTAATAAAAACTGGGCTGTCAAAGCACTGGACTGGACACCCAAAAAACTATGTCAGGAGGTGCCCTGTGCTGGACTGTAATTAAAATTTATCTAGGCACTTTTTTGCTCTTCCCTTCTCCCAACTCAGTATCTGTGAGGTGGGAAGTGTCACTGATAGGTCCTGGCACCCTAAGGCCAGCTCTCCCATAAGCAACTGGAAGGCTTCAGCACTCCTGGCCACTAGCAGCTGACTCCTGCAAACAGCCATTCTGCAAAGACACCACATTTTGCAGAGATTTTTCTGCAGTGTCACCCCACTGAGCCTCATGCTTCACTGACACCACTTGGCTGGGAACAAGCAGTCTGTGGTTGGAGCTGCTGAATGGCCTGTGCTGAGGGGAACCCCTACGCAGGCGCCCGCTGCACAACGTGGTGCTCCACAGAGCAGAGCGGCTTCCTGCCCCGGGAGCTGCGGCGGCTGCAAGAGAGCGGCTTTGTCAACAAGGTCAAGGCACAGCTCTTGCAGGAAGGAAGAACCAGACCCCACCAAGCTGCAGTGTTTGCTATATCGAGCACAGGCTTGCTCAAGAAAACAGTTTCCCCTCGAACTGGCTCATCCATCTGCAGCGCGAGGCACGGGGCTCCAGCTCCGTCTGTCATCACTTGGCTAAATGCTCTGCACACCGCGAAGGTTCGGACTGTCTCATGCACACTGGATGGCTTTCGGCCAATTCATATTCAGGCAGCAACTTACACTGGGGCAAAACAGGGACTTCGTGTTCTCCTCGTACTGCTTGTCCAGTTTCTTGTCCTATTGGAAAACAAACAAAAAGCAAACCAAAACACAAATAAAATCAGAAAGTTAGTTTCCCAATTGCAAGGTCCCTGTCCCCATTTCCCTGCAGGGACACAGCAGGGCCTGGGGCTACTTCCCCTTCCCTTCCCATCCATCCCAGGAGTGCTCCTGGGGGCAGCAACCTCTGCTCTAACCCCACTCAGCTGTCAGCATGGAGCCACGTGCCCATGCTCTCAGTTGCCATAAGCTGTCTCTCTCTCACCCATCCACCCAGGCTCAACCAAGACCACTTCTTGCTTTGGGGCTTATTTCGTAGCAGGGCTTCAGAAAACTTTGACTCTAATGGGAGTTACCAAGATTACACTTGGATAGAATTCGGGAGGCAGAGGAAGAAGATCTTCCTAGGAAAGAACAGGAAGGGCTCGAGGGAATAGTCATGGGAGAACTGGGTCTGCCAGAGCCCGGCAGAGTTTAGCAGGAGTTTTGCCTATTGAAGGAGCAGTAGGTCTTACATATGCTGGATTCACCCCCTAGGGCTTGCTAAAAGCTTCCCATCATCTTCTCCCACAGACATCTGCCATTTCATGTGTCAAGGGTGTTCTCTTACAGCTCATTCCAACTGAGCAGTCATCTCAAAGACATCTTACTCACCACGCAATGCACAAGGATGCTGAGAGGAATCCAAAAAAGTAAGGAGAAGACAAGCACAGAGCCCACTATATTATCTGCTAGGAACTTCCCTGTGAAATCAGTTCAAATCCGTTAGTTACCTACCAAACACTGTCTCATGAACATACACATCTGTCCCCACTCTGCAGCCACTGCTCATGCAAGCCAAGCCACTGAATTGCTCAGAGAAGCACAGGCTGCAGGACTAGGCAAAGATAAAAGAAATTATACGATTTTAGAAAATTGTACCCAGTATGTTTAAAATAACAGGTTTTTTTTCCTCTGATGAGGAAAAAAAAGGCCATAACATTTAATACAAGTTGTTTGGGAACAGGCTATATGAGCTAACCAAGCTGCCTCTCTCAAAACACACAGGACACACCATGACTCTTACCAAATTCTGATTTTAATCATGTGACAACTACCAGTCTCCGCAAACAATAATATACTACTTTCAAATATCAGAGATACACACTGCCTCTACCTAAACAGACTGAATAGCTTTAACAATTACCTAAGAAACCATTGTTTGAGCCTAGGACTTAAGAGTGAAAGCCCCAAACCCAGCCAATTACACTGTGTAGGCACAGTACTACAGCGAGCGGATGCAGTTACTCAGTCATTACACAGCACCGGCTTATTAACACGTTTTGTAGGTTCCAGTGACACAGAGTGAGACACGGGGGGATGATTACACTGGGGGGCAGTTTGGTTTGCACAGTGGGGATCAAGACCAAGGAGGCCCACTGAGAGTCGCTGGGCAGTGACTCAGTACAGGTCACAGCTTGAGGTGTGCCACCTCAGTGGTTTTCTTCAGCAAGGGAAAAATGAAGTTTGCCTTTCCCAGTCTGTTGACATTTAAATCCCACTGAGAGGCCCACTTTATACTACACTGAATCTAGCTGACCTGTAAAAAGACTGACTGTTACTTCCTTTTATCTAATTGACCTACTTCTTGGTATTCAGACAAGAAGCTATCGTCTCCTTTACAACCTTGGAAGACACCTAGAAAATAACAGAGTAGAAAAATGCAAAATGATCCCCCACCCTTTCAGCTTTAAACAGCTAGATCAGGATTGTCAAACTTTAGGCAAAAATGTATATATTAGAAACACAGCTCCTAGCTGCCCTTGCACACAGGTGAATAAAAACAGCCAGATAACTCCCACCGAGCCTTTAGAGGTTCAAGTCATGAACTCAAAAAACCCCAAAGGATATGGTTACACATCTTACCAAAAGTATTGATGCTGAGTTGGTCTATGAAATCCCAAAATCGTTCAATCACATCCTGTACTTGCTTCTCACATTTGCCCTGCAAAAGTAAACACTTCTTACAAAATAATCTTGTACTATCTCAGTGTTAACTACTGCATTCTGGGAGAGGGAAGAAGATACAAAGATGGTAATGAAATGAGAACTACAGACACAGCAGCACCTGACTCACATGCTGAATATAGGTTTACACTCATCCAGTAGCAACAGTCCATTTTTACTGCCTTTATTTTTGGCAAAAAAGTTTCAATTCTATTGCTGTCCGAAACAGATTAAGTTTTAATCTGTTTAAGTTTTTGAAACATGCAAAAAAACCTCCCCATCCTCACCCTGCGTTAGGGGACATACAACTGAAGTTTCTGGAGAGGTTTAAGCAGCAGGAGGCCCAGTTCCCATTACCCACCCAGAAGGCTGCAGCTCTCAGGAGCCCAAGGTTACAGAGACTCCCAGACCTGGCTGTGCTGGTTTAACACAGCAGACCACTGGTCCTTCAGATCTGCCAGCGGAAGGGCTGGGGCCTGCCCTCCCAAATTCACTGCTGCCAACACCCACTTTAGCTTCAGCTGTTGGGATCTGCAGGTGACATGACTGTCCATGCAGCTCTACCACAAAACGGTCACCGAGTGCCAGCAACCCACCAGTGTCCCTGCCACAGGCTGACTATCCCTCTCAGATACTGCTACAGATACTGATCTTCATGGGATTGCTCCCTGGCCTGAATTATTTTAGTCAAAATTAATTGGGCTGATATGAACAACTGAAATAGCAAGTGCTGCAAACCTAACTGAACAGCAGCTCAATCACCTTCTTCGCACAAACTGCCAGCTGGCTGAGCTGCGGGGAGCAGCAGAAGGGGCTAATACGCAACAGCAGAAGCTGACAGCTTCACCTCGCACAGGTCTCTGCAGAACTAACCTCCATCAGCAGCCTCAGACAACCTTTAGTATCTATGCCGTGGAGATGCACTTGCACAGTATCACCCTGCTCAGCAGCACGTCAACTTGACGTCCAGAGGGACCTTGACAGGCTTGAGAGG
>NW_010309838.1:0-14147 GCF_000700745.2 Antrostomus carolinensis | reverse complement strand
TGTTTAGTCTGGAGAAGAGAAGGCTGAGGAGGCTGAGTTGTATCACTGTCTACAAGTAGCTGAAAGGAGGTTGTAAGGAGGCGGGTGTGTGTCTTTCCTCCCAGGTAAGCAGTGATAGAATAAGAGGCAACGGCCTTAAATTACACCAAGGGAGGTAAAGATTGGATGGGAGGAAATACTTTTCATTGAAAGGGTTCTCAGGCACTGGAACAGGCTGCCTAGGGAGGTAGTTGAGTCACCGTCCTTGGAGGTGTTCTAAAAAACGGGTAATTGGGGTGCTTGGAGATGTGGTTTAGTAGTGGACAGGTATGGTTGGACTCACTGATCTCAGAGGTCTTTTCCAACCAGGAGATTCTATGAGGAGATACATTATGTATTAAAAAAAATAACTAACTAGATTAATTAACATTTTCTATGAGAGAATGATTTCGCTCTTCACATTGTTGCTTAGAACCTATATACTTATGACTGCATATTTTGAAAATTCTCTTATTTAAGCAATAATTCTGTAGATTAGGTTATTTTTCCTATATGTATTCCTCTTGTACCTACAATTTTAATTATCATAGGTTTTCATGCAGCCACAAACAGTACCCTAGAAATGTAACTTAGTAACTTAGAAATGATTGCCTTTCCAGCTCTCATTCTGCTCAAGACCGAGGTCTCATGTGAATACCTGATAGATCTATTTCCTTACCCTGTCAAAATGAGCCTCAAGTTTTTAAGTAAAAGCAAGCATAAACTGGTCTTTTCAGCCTAAGTGGGTCATCTTCTCAGGCAACTGTACACTGTGACTTCCAGAGCTCCTGGAGCTGCACAATATTGCTTCTCCATGATGGAGGCTCATCCCTTTTTTATTGTCTGACACCCTGCTGTGCCGCAGTGCTCAGGCATGCTACTGCAACCATGGGTAAACTGAACAGACACAATGTGCAATCCATATAGCATGTGGTGACAAGCAGGATAAAATGTACTTAAAAAAATCCATTTCTTTCCAAAAAAAACAAAAAGCACCAGCTATGGTATCTCACACAAACAAAACAAGATTTAGCTTAACACATGCAACTGGCACTTTTTAAAGTACTTGTTATCCTAACTTAGATGTGTTCAGCTATGCCTCTCTTTATTCGCACAGTCTTTATGAATCATTGGTGTTTTGCACCAAATATGTTTGAGATTGTTATATTATCTTTATCTTCAGGTTGAAAAACAACAGTATGGAACCAAGTTTTATTCATTTTCACCAGTTCTAGCAAAATATATGTATACTTAGTTCTGCAAATCCAGAGGAGGAAAAATGCTCTTTGTAATATTATGTTGGGCTTTTTCTAATGCTCACATAACACCATGCAAGCTCTTCAGCTGCACAAATTCTTCCTGCAGCAATCTGTTCAGAAGTTAACTTATTCATACTCATCCAACCGCTCATGTGCAGACAGGGAATACCAAAGGATCAGAACTGTGCACGAGATTTTAAGAGGTTACTTATGCTTGTGTGCTTCCCGTGCATGGAAACCTCTTTGCGGTAACTTTTGTAAGGGAAGTAGAGTGGAAGATTTTTTTTTTTTTTAATACATAATTAATCCATTATATATTCATTTCTTAATACAGTAGCAATATAGCAGTTGTAATGTAACATGACAATATGTATATTTATCTGTAATTACACACATAGGGAAACCACATACACAAACTAAATGAGCTGTGAGGAAATGGATCTAACGTGATCACTCTGCTCAAACACTGAACAATGAGATACTGAAGTACCATTTCTGAAAACAGAAATTAATATGGAAAGCTACTTGCTTTTAAGCTCTATCACAGCTCAGAAAGAGATAACAAAAAAACCTAAAAGGCAAAAAAGTTAACTCCCACCATAGTCTTACCTAAGAATGTGTTTGATATATATTCTGAGACCTGATTGCCTGACCTGCTCATTTCAGATAGGTGGGTTAGCTCCCGGTTGAGCATTCTTTTAAACTGGAAAACAAAACAAAACAGAGTAAAATTATCAGTCAAGATGTATTTTAATTAGGATGAAAAAATGCAGTCAATTTATAATTGGGGAAAAGGGTATGACAGTAAGAATATATACTAAACTAAGATAACCATGAAAGCAAAAATCACGTGTAACATCGCTTCACCCTACTAATTTATTAGTGGGTCGGACAACATAATTCTTAACCTCCTAAAATACTCCATAGTGATTCGATTGCTAAGGCACAGGGTCCTATTAGTAACTAAAACCTATAAGACATATGTACACACACAAATAATTAATAACACCGTCTTTTCAATTTTTCATTTTTAATTTTGAGAGAAAATATAAATGTACTTACATAGAACCGCTTCTCTACTAAGGTTTTATTATCACGTTTGTAAATTAATCTATTTGTGCATTTTTTGCAATTCCATTTGTAGTATTTTAAGTTCTCTTGAAATTAATCTACTCAAATATATTTGACATCACTGCTGAAAACAATCAAAATATCTTAATGATTTCCTACACACCAAAACAAACAGAGGTAGGTTTTGTTGTCTTTGACTTAAAATATTATACTGGATCAGCCCAATGACTTGACCATCCCACAGGCTCAGAAAATTGTCAGTATCTGTATGAAAGACTGGAGCAGAAAATACCCATCTGTGGAAATACCTTACTTTTCCCTCTCGAGTTAGCAATTCACTCTAGGTACTCTTTAGGATAGAAGTGGATATTAACATTCCCACAAAACGTGTAATTGATCAGGTACTCATCACTGAACCTTTCTTGATTCCTTCTAGACGCCAGGGTGAAACGGTATCTTGTGGCACTGTGTTCGACAGGTTACTGCATAACACAGCTTTAACTACCTTATATGCATTTTCACTGACTATAGCTCTGCCCCGATATTATCAACAAATGGAACTCAGCAATATTTATCAGCAATTCAAATAACTCTTGCCAATGTAAATTGACATCCATCACATGGATGTCCAAAACAAAGAAAGGTGGCATGGCAGTCTTTTTGAATGCCATGTTCCCAACTAGTCTGATACAAAGCCTTGTCTTCCCACCTCCCAAGACCCCATAAGTTACCAGAACACAAAAGCTCAACCATCAGCATGAAACCTGCAGAATAGTTTTTGTTGTTGCAGAACATAAAAAACAAGTACAGTAAAACAAGTCCCCAGTTTCTGCAGGGCCCTCCTGCTAACAGCAAATTCAATGGGAGAAGTCTTTGGCTTTGAATAGCCGTAGCAGTGTGAATTCCCAACTCTCTTTCACATGTTGCTGACGCCACAGCTACACAACTTTAATTGACATTTATTTTGCAAACATCTGGACTAAGCAATTCAGAGAACTGTTTTGATTTTCTAATTATATGACAAAGCCTTATGACCATCATCCACATAGAAACAGATGAAGTTAAAGACCATATGCAGACAGTGGTTTCTGATGCACAACAATAATGCTCTTTGAGAACATTAAAAACCCCTAAGAGAGATGAACAATGATCGAGATGTTCAGACATTTTTGTTGATTATACATCTGTGTATTACTTAATCCTCTGATGTTTAATAACTTGTCCTTTGGGGAAATCTTTTTTCTAAGAAAAAATCTCAAAACATCCCAAAGCCTCTCCTTTTTCCTGATTTTACCTATTTCTCAAACATTTCACTTGCACCCAAGTGCACCCATACGTAGTTGCTGCTTCAGCTAGCTTCAACTTTTCACGTATTTATACACCCCTGCATTACTTTATAATGAAACTCTGCCTAACTCTCACATGGTTCCCACAAGATCTTACTGCAAATCAGCAAAGTTTCTGTTAAACCTGTGAGTCAACACCGTTTCAGTCACCCATCAGATGCATCTTAACTGCTTGAAACTTGGCTAGACTGTCCATCCTCTCTCATCATTTGTCGTCTCAGAATTAACATTTAGCACTTTATTCAAAACATGTCAAACAAAACATAAAACCATCTTGTCACTAATGGTAAATGTTAAAGAGAATATTCTCTTCTATTCACTTTTACCTCCCTTTAAAAACCTGGGAAGCCTGACAGAAGAACTCTTACACAAGAGAATAAACATGCATACACTGATGAGACAAGAACAGTTTTGTAAATAGCGATCAACTCCAAAGAACAGGTTACAAATGAAGGATTGAGCTTGGTAGTCTAGGCCGTTCTGGGCTGAAGCCCAATGTGTGCATATCTCTGCATATACGCTACTCCTGTCAACCTAGGATAAATATAGATGGGATTTTTGGGGAACGAACAGGATGCTTTTCTGACGCCATCAAAGGTATATATAAAAATTTAGACAAACTTTTGCAGTAACCATGTTCCTGGTTACTGCAGTAACCGTGTTCCTGGCAACCAAAGCATTGATATAATTTTGGGAAAACTCTGCATCTGTACTAGAAGGAAACTAGAAGTTCAACTGCAAAGACATGAAGAAGATCCAACCAGAGTCAGTTCATGGCCGTTGCATGCTTGATGTATATGGGGTTTACTGATTACACTTTAGAACATTTTACATTTTTTGCATAAAGCTTTTGACTCAGTAACAAAAAGCTTAAGTGAATATGCAGCCTGCCATCAGTTGTGTTGGGAGAGGAAGCATGCAGAATCACCACTGGTGTAGATGCTCTGTCCTGGTAGGGCCTTGTCCACCCAGGCTCTCTGTCCCTGAATGGGTGATCTGCCACATCCCAAGGACCGTAAAGAGGCTGTCTCCACTACAACCCTTGGCACCAGCACAGAAGCAGAAGCTAGGGCTAGAAGGTAGTTCAAGGACCAGAAGGCCCCATCCTGCCTGTCCTTCAGTTGAGTGTTAATCAAGCTCCCAGTAGAGGCTGGAACCAAAATCCTTAAGAGCACCTGAAGCCTTTCACTGCACTGCCTCCCAAACCCACACTGCAAACAGATCCCAGCTTCAGCCTTTCTGTCTGCCTGTTTTTCCTACATTACATTTCTAAAAGCTTACATGAATAGAATACATCCATCAAACATGAATTCAACACTTGAAACATTAAACCCACATGACTATATTTTGTTTCTGAAATATCTATCAATGTTATTTTAAAGAGACATTTGTAACTTGAAAAATAACATACTATAGTATTATACTGGATTTGAAAACAAGACAAGGAACTGCAAATAGGCCAGCCTTACAAATTAATGTAAGGCTTCTGTTTATATTCCTTATCAATGCAAAACTATCCTTGATTTTAGCAGCATTCTTAATACATAAGCAGCATTCTTAATAACTAAAGATTTAGGTTGGAAGCCTATGTGTTTAATTAATATCAAGGTCATACACTGTTTTTTTATACATCATCTAGGTACATACGTCCAAGTCTGGTGTTGTGATAGTTGTGTTCATTGTTTAAAGGAAAGATACGCAATGAAAGCCAAGGGTAAATACTCCACATTGACAACCATTCTCTGACATATAATTAACAGAACATAATGAAGTACAGCCTGAGGCATATAGAAATTACAGAAATAAATATAAAGTGATGTAAACATATATAATGATCTCTGAGACTGATGTTTCATTCTTTCTTAGAATTTCATAAATACTCTAAAACATTGTTTTGAATGTCAGAAAAAACAGATCTCCTTTGTCTCTCTTTACATCTTCCAATCATGTGTATACTGTGAACACAAAAAGCACTGTATTGAAATTGTGTTCAAGAACTCGTTAGCTTCTTAACTAAATTAACTGTCAATAGGACACTGTCTACACCAAGGAAATTTTTTTCCTTGCGTAATCAATTATAGGTGCCATGCTCTCTACTGTACTTCAATTAGCAAAAATTCTATCGATTTTAAAGGCTAAACAGTAAGAGTGAACAATTTTTGAAGATCGGCGATTTTTCTAATTTAGCAAGCAGGAACATAACAGCAGCTGCCTGGAAATGCAGGAAGTACTTCCAAGTAAATTACAATTTATACCTCACATTTAGCTGAATAGAAAGTAATTTAATTTCATGATTTGGTAAAGGAATCCACCTAGCTAGCATAATGGGATCCAATTTCTTCACAAATGTCTGATCAAAATCCTTGAGAATATACTGTAACAATTCAGCATTAGCAGAGAATGGTCACAATGACCTAATCAGACACAATAACCTGATGAGGGTTTTAAATTTCTATTTTAAAAAAACAGGTATTAATACAAGCAAGCAAAAGAGATTGATTCATGTTTGAATATAATGCTTGTATTGTTTTCAGTCACTTAATTCAACACTTGCATTATTTAGTTCAGGAGAAATCAGAATTTTCTTTAGAACAGGGTGATTTCTAACAGTTATTGCATGTCAAGCATAGAATAATGATTTTTTTTTTCCTTTATTACACACTTGAGAACAATTATAAAAGTGCCATAATTTTCTTAAGCACAACTACAAAAGTATGACTAAAACAAAGCCCAAATGTGATTTTGTATTAAGTTAATTTCAGTTCTGTATGTTGACAGGCACACTGATTTAATTCTTTGGTGGAAAACTTTTCCATAAAGGAAAGAAAAGCCTATTTAATTGCAATTTTTAGCAGTATTGCAGTTTCAAAGGAGTTCAAAGCTGCTCTACATAATAACGTAGATCAATATTAGAAGATAACAGTTTCCAGTGTTTTAATCAATAAGCTGTCACACACACACACACACACACACACACACACACGGAGGCTACCAAAAAATGCTGCTGTAACATTCTGTTGACAATTTCACATTTCTTCAGCTATTAAAACCAGTATGAGTCATGCATTCACCCATTATCCTCAGTCTCTCTACTCCTGCTCTCTCCTACTGTATGGTATCTCAGTTCTGAGGGTTTTGCTTTTTTAAAAAAAAATTTTTTAATGTCTAGAAATACAAATGTTTTGTATCAGTGTTTTCTTAAAAGAACACCGAACTCTTATGAATTTATTTGGCTTTGGACTTGGTCTGGTTATCCATTGAGGCAACATTATTTTAAAAATCCCAGCACAGTTTCTAAGAAAGACTGTATACTGTGCAGTTCATTCTCACTGCTGAACAAAGGCTTGCTTTTCTGATTTTTTACTTTATATTCATAATACTCATATTCATATTACCCACAGATTCTCATGCTATCCAGTGATCATGCAATCATGCACTGCAAATCAAGGTTCTTAAAAAGTAAGACAAAATCCTACCTTTATGTAGCCCCAGGAAACTGAGAGTAAATAGTTTGCCTCAGGCATTTTTGATTTCTTTTCTATACTACCAATCTAATCTAATCAGTTCTTTGTGATCTGATACTGCAAAAGACTTCCAAGAAGAAAGATTCCTTCTTTTCTCTCCTAATTCTTTTTGCTGATCTTCAGGTTCTCAGCAACTGCATGCACAGGAGGCATACTGAGATGAAATCCAACCGTGTGGTCTTCCGATTGTATAAATGCCATTTGTAAAACTCCAAGCATTCACAGGCAACACTGAAGAGACATATTGTACGAGCTGAAGAAATATCTGAAGAGCTAGGGATATGCATATTTCCTGAACACCAGGACTTAATGAATAATGTATGTCAAGATGCTCAGCTGCTGGAAAGACTTGCTCTATCAACAGCTACCAAATAAGGACCTGAAGGGGAAGCCACAGACACTGCCAGTAATCCCTCCCATACAGCCTAACTAGCAGCCAATAGCATGTCACCCTAAAAGATATAAATCTGAGGGGCTGGTGACATGATGTACGGTAATTTGCCATTGGCTAGCACTGGGGACTCTCCTGGGCATGAGTTTTTGGTTGGGGTTTTTTTGCTTGTTTTGTTTGTTTGTTTGTTTTTATGGTAAATGCCATTTAATAATGGCATCCCCGCCTGCAGCATTCACAGTCCATTCAAAAATAACTGGGTTAAGGTCTCCTCCTTTCAGCAGCATTTACCAGCTCTCTTCAATGGATGTGCCATCCAAGCAGTTAAAATTAGCATTGTGTATATTCACTTGAATTGCCTGGCAGTTTTAATTTTTCATACGTAAGGGAAGTATATTTTGATATTTTTGTGAAGAAAAAAAGTGACAGAAATAGAGCTATCGGGTTTCCTGAGCAGTCCGTGAGGTACCATAACAATGAAAATGTTTTTGTCTTTTATGCCATCTAGATTAAAATCTTATCTACTTAGATGACTGGGCCAGTACGCCACTTTCTAGTGTGTTTTTATTTTAAGATAAAGCAAGTTGTGTATTACAATTCCCAGTAAATGTTAAGTTTCTGTGCAGGAGTCAGAAGTGCTCGAGTCCTCAAATCCTCACTGTATTTATTCATCTTCTGCTCTTTTTGCCTCGGCAGACTAATATTATCGATTACAGCTACACATCATAGGAAAAAAAAAGGGATTAACTGAAAGTGCAGTGTGTCAGTAAGCTGACTCAAAGCATTAAATAATACATCTCACCATCTGCCATTCAGAGACCAAGACTTAGAAAGTAGGAATGCATTATCTTGCACCATTCTGTGCAAGGCATACGCACTGCTGCAGAAAATTTTTAAGTCTCTGTTGTATCAAAAGAAGGGAGAGTTTCCCAATATGACAACGGGTGAATGTCTTAAGGACAATCTGGATGAGGCGCAGCATTCAGCCTAAGCCCACACTGCTGATTCACTGGGAGATACTGACAATGGCCGTAAGGGAGGTTTTGGCTGAAGTGGTTTCTACTTCACTGGGTCACGCTACACAGCAATGTCAGCAACACTAAGTGCTTGAGAAAGAACTGAACCTGCAAAAATCAATAGGGAAAAATATGACATTAAGAAATTTCTTCCTTACAGGAGAGAAATATATAGCAACGTGACAACTGGATATAGTAAAAAAAAAAAAATCATCCAGCACTTACATATTTCCATATGGAAAACATAATGCCTTCCTTAAAATAGGTAATATAAAAAACACGTGAATGACATACTACTGATGCATTTTTGTGTAATATCCACTGTTATACTTGTCCTGGATCTGTATAGATAGATGAATATGAAACAATTAAGTTTTGAAAACAGACTTGGGTTATTAGATATTCAGCAAGACAATAAAACAGCCTAAAACGTATTTCTGAAAAATATTTCTCCTCATTCTTCCAGCTCAGCTTTGTAACACCGAATATAAAGCTTGTTTACATCTACAGTGCACTGTTTTCTGATCACCCACAAGAGAGCACTGCTGCCACCTACCCAGCATCAACACTGATAAATGAAAATATGCTGCCTCCCTTCAGAAGGTAATTTCAATAATAACTTATAAAATAGTTAAATAACAGCCATTATATTATACTTCCGGCTACTTGAGAAGCGAAGCATGTGAGTATGAAAATTTGGTTGCAACGAGTAGTAGGAACAGACACTGGAAAGCCAAGTTTTAAAATAATTTCTGTTACTTTAAAGGCTCCTTAAATCTTCTTAACAACTGTCCCCTAAAGCACAGAACTTGTTTCAGATAAGGAATATTTAAAATGGCTGCTATGTAAATTACACTATTAAAAAAAAAAAAAAAAGTCTTCCTTGAATTTTTTATTCCCCACCAATATATGAGGCAAAGATGCACCCATCCGAGTTACTGAATTATAGTTACTGAATTTATTGAATGCTGGTACTTACAGAGCTATTGGCTAGATAATTTTGATGTAAAACCATGAAAAACTATTTTCCTCCACTGCACATATGTTACAATTTATTTTTTGATTTCTATTATATTAACACTAATGATAATAGGAAACTACACCTGATATTGATATCTGAGACCAACAGCCTCAACCTCCTAATACTACCAATTCCTGTGATACAATTTACTAGTACAACTTCACTGACTCCGAAAGCTTGCTCTCTGACTTCAGCTACATGTAAAAGTACAATCGTAGAAATTTATAGTTGGGAAATTCACACCAGCACTGATTTGCAGTAATCATTTTGGCTGATTTTCATCCTCAATTCCCAGGTTGGAACGAGTGAGTAATTAGCTTTAGTGGAAGTTACGGTGCATAGATGAAGTGCACAGCTAATAGCTGCCACACACAACTAGATACTTAAGAGTAATTCAAGATAAGAAAAATATAAGTTAGAGATAAGTGAAAATCCAGCACTGTGGAAGAGGAATTCTTGTTTTCCTACATACATGCACCCATGAAGACAAAACATGGCAGAAGAAGGGAATAATAATTTTTCTACAACGGTTCCAATCAAGCAAATAATATGGAAATAAGAAAGGTATAATTTGAAATTACAGTAATTGAGTAATAAAGTAATTCAGAAAAAAGGGGTTTTTAATGAGCACTGATGTGTGGTTGGAAAGAATTTTGACAATGACCTTGAAAGGCAGAAAGATAATGAAGTCCCTTAATACACACAGGAAGTGTTGGCCATTATTTAAACAAGAGGCCTGGACAACTTTCTCCACAGGAGTCATAAAAGGAGGTGTCAGAAATCCTAGGAGCTGTTATGTTCAGCTTTAGTGAATTTTGAAAGACTGCAAAAGTGTTAATTTTGTGCCAATTAAAATTTGCAAGTAAGGTGGCTGGGTAACTTCAGGCCACTTCACAAAACATCAGTCCTGGGTAAAAGAATAGAAAAGCTGAAATATACATTTTCTAGGTATTTGCTTGATAAAGAATTAAGACATAAGAATGTAATTAATGCCAGTCAATACCTGTTTATGTCTTTGAATATGTAATATTCTTTGACTGTTGCAGGGCATTTGATTTACTACTGTATAATATTCCTGACAGCACTCCCAATATAGAGAGAAGACACATCAAATAGGTTAAGAACCTGACTACTGACCCATTTCTACTAACCATCAACAGGCTGTCTTCATTTTACGGGACAGTTTTAAGTCAGGCTCTGCAAACCTGAGACTATTTTATGGTATTCAATTTCTTCACTGGTGATCTGGAATTAAGTCACAATGAAAAATTCTATAGCGTGAAAACTTCCAGAGAATAGAAAAACTGCTGGGGGGGGGGGGGTGGGGGGGTGGGGCAGGTGGACTACACTGAAGAAAGCAGAAACCCTGAGGAGTTTATAGAGTCACAAGAGGACATCTCGTAGCAATACTGTGTCTTCTGTGGTGCTAAATAGAAAGAGAGATACTGTCAACACACCATCCGGGCAACTCCAGTGATGGAATAGGACATACAGCTCTAGTGTCTCTCTTCTCCTAAATGCTATCATGTAGTGTAGGAAAAAATTACAAATATTGTTCAGGGGACAGAGAAAATATTTTATAATAAAAGAAAAAACTCAGTCAGTTTAACTTAAAAAGAGAATACAGCTACTGTGTAGAATCATGACAAAGAGGAAATACAGCGTACCAGACCCAGTTCACTAGCACCAAGGAAGCAACAAGAAGCAATGGAAAGCAGCTGAAACTGCCTCAAATCAACTGAGCTGAAACCCATGAACAAGACACATGGATTAACAATGAGAATTATTAATTAGCATACACTAGCAGGGAAGTGGTAGATTGTCTGCTGCTTGGTATCCTCAAATCAAGAAAAGCAATCTTCTTGGAAGATATGTTTTAGCCAAATGCAAGTCATATATTAGTCAGATACAAGTCAGTGAGTTCAATACTTCAACAGTGATGTGCAAATTAGCCATCTGAGAGACACATGAGATCCAGTAATCCATTTGGCCCTATGAGTCTACAACTCAACCACTCTATTGCAGATGCTAATTCTAGAAATTCTACCTTCCAAATAACTTGCATCATGAAAGCTGTTTATACATCTCCAATGAACGTGCTCTGCTTGAAAGTAACTTTAAGAATTTAAAAGCTGTGCATTTGTGAAGAAAACAGAATTGCAGTGAGATACCTCAAATGCTTTTCTTATAATTGGAGTAATTTCCACCTTTGTGCAAATTTCTGGAGCTGTCAGCAGCCGTAAACTATTTCTTGGTTCTCTATAAAGCTCTGTATCACTGTCACAGTCAGAAAAAAATTACTATTAACCTAAATTTTACTGTCCTTCAACAAGAATACAAATAATTTAATTATCAGGTTGCTCCTTTTTTCAATCGTTCCAAGTGTGTGCAAGGGCACGCAGATTTCATCAATATTAGTGAGGTCTTCATCCTTTTATATCTGCCATGTTGATGATCACTGCTTGCCAGAAGGACCTACAGTGTGTAAAAGACCGTAGAGCATACAGACTGCACCTATGGAATACAAGACATTCAAGGAAAGCTCATTCTTCCCCAAGACATACGACAGGGCTTTTGATACAGAAACATATTACTGACAAGGACAAGGAAGAGGATTACATCCCCAGTGGCCTAGGAGAAACTTTGATCCTCTGAAGTAAAGTATTTGTGTTCCCTTCTGGCTCTTGCTAGTAAGCAAAGATTCCTTAAGGTTCAGTCAACAGGAAAGTAAGATGGCAATATTTCAGGCCTGAGGAAAAGGATAAGAAAAAAGCTGAAGGGCCACTTTGTTGACTCACTTGCAGTACTTCTGAACTGTCCCACAGAGACTTAAAATCTCGGTCCTTCCTTCCACAGGTCAGTAATGGGTAATATGGGAGCTCCAGCAGACACATCCTTATCTTTGAGAGCAGGAAAACAGTGATTTTTAAACTCCCAGCTGCAACTCCTGGAGTGACTATCAAGCTGCACTAGGAACCTTCAAAGAGATGTCTGAGCATCAATCCTGAATACAAGTGTGTTGATGTAGTGCTTGTTGTCTGGTAAGCGACAAAAAGTAAAACAAAAAGGAAGACAGCTAAACACATCATGGATTTTGGTTTTCAAGGCTGTATGCATTAACAAAGAGGAATGGATAGACTGAATATATCTCATGAGCCAAATGAGAAGTCTTTTGAAAATATAAAAAAACCCCCCCATTTTTAGGCTGACCTCCACAGAACAGCAATAATCACCCATGTCAAATTCAACTCCTACTGGTCACAAACACAAGACTTTTCACAGCATCAGACAACTCTGGCATTTACACAGGCATGCACCCTAGCAGAAAGCCTCCTCACAAAATGGGAAGTCTGCTCAGTGCTGGGAGACCACAGAAGCAAAGAATGGTTGCTTCATCCAGCAAGCAACAGCAGATGGATGGATTCAACCAAGCCAAAAACTAGAACTGTCTGGAGGAAAAAGCAGGACAGCTAGGGACAAGGAAAATACACTGAATCAACCAGCCTCACCAGATTTCTCTAGGTTCCGTCTAAGACTTTCTGACTGGAAGGAGAGAAAAGGTTAAACTTAATTTAAAAAAAAAAAAAAAAAAAAAAGGAATTTTATAAATACAAGAAGTTTGAGGAGTTGTTCCAGCTGCAGCAATCAGCTGCCACACACCAAGTGAGCAGCAGAAGTGGAGACAAAGTTGGGTTTTGTGCTGATATCAAGAAGAGATGAACTCCACTGGTGGCTGAGAACCGATGGCTGTAATTGGAACTCTTCTCAAGGAGTCTCAGCTTTAAGGATCATAACTGTAGCATAATTACGCTGCTTTAAAAAGGCCTTCTTGGCAGCTTCCTCATTGTCAGAATTCCGTTCATTAAATATGATGGAATAGCCTAAGCTATATAATTTTACAGATCTTCTAATTTCAGAATATATAATTCTCATGCATCAAATATGAGAATTTTATGTTGCTGAACAGACTGAGATGACAATGTTCTTCTGAACTATTTTAGGGAAAATAAGTAGTAAAACCCAGAAGCTGAGTTGTTTAATATAGAGGCTAAAAAAAAAAAAAGTTCTTTCTGGTAGAATATATAATTCAATGTTTGTATTTACTGCCCTCTAGCGATAATATAAGCATTAACTATAAATATATAGGAAGGTATTACACTTTTTTCAGACCAGAAATCTCACAATGTGGTCCACTAATTTTCAACCACAGCACAGTAAGGTCTTTACAAGTATTCTCTACAACTGCAGTATTTTCAATAGATACTCCCGAGCAACTGCACAAGCAACAAAAATTCCATCCTATTTCAGCCCATGTTTTGGGGACCACTGGCAATCTTTAAGACACAATATTCACCTACAACTGTCTTGCAGGAATAATTCTACATAATGATAGAGTACAGTATGCATATAATGGTTTCTAAAAAAAAAAACTCCAAAACCAAACAAACCCCAAAACCCAATCTGCAGTAAATGGAGTTTAATCATAGAATCATAGAATAGA